>NW_027168494.1:7500-12500 GCF_036898095.1 Palaemon carinicauda | reverse complement strand
TTTTTTTTTTTTTTTTTTTTTTTTTTTTTTTTGGTAGGAAGTATGCAACCGTGAACTGTAGGTCTACATAACTGACAAAAGAATTTGGGACAACACTCTAAAGGTTCCATCCACGAAAATGTGTTCCATTTCATAACATAGGCACAAGAGATAATATATATATATATTCCTTTTTCATCATTATTCACAAGTACAAAATGTTCATCCTCATAATTAAAAAGACAGATCTGAACCTCTTAACAACTTTTTGGTAGTGCCATAGCCTCTGTACCATGGTTTTCCACTGTGTTGGGGTAGAGTTCTCTTGCTTGAGGTTATACTCAGAGATATTATTCTATTTTATATCCCTCCGTATTTTTTTTATTGAAGTTTTTATAGTTTATATATGAAAGATCTTATGTAATGTCGTTATTCTTAAATGTTTTATTTTGATTATTCATTACCTACTTTTCTTGTAGTTTATTCATTTCCTTATTTCCTTTCCTCACTGGGATATTTGTCCCTGTTGGAGCCCTTGGGATTATAGCATCCTGCTTTTCCAGTTAGGGTTGTAGCTTGGCTTGTAATGATAATAATGGAGAGCTTTTCTGATTCTAACCTGTTTACTTTGCAGAAATAGATTACTAAATGGAAATATATTCTTCAATTTCGTATGTTACAGAACGATATTGTAAAAATATTTCATGTAACCTCTCTCTCTCTCTCTCTCTCTCTCTCTCTCTCTCTCTCTCTCTCTCTCTCTCTCTCTCTCTCTCTCTCTTAATGTATTGTTCATTACTTCTGTTGTAGATTATTTCCTTATTCTCTTTCTTCACTGGACTATTTTTCCCTGTTGGAGCCCTTGGGCTTATAGTATCCTGCTTTTCAACTAGGGTTGTAGCTTAGCTAATAATGATAATAATAATAATAGTAATTGGTGAATCAGAGAGAAAGGAAAACAGCATAATTAGCGATTAAATCAAGTTTTTGCTTTAGCAGAAGAAAGTGCATAAGGAAATGAAAAAAATAATTAAAATCTGTAAGTATATTAGAAAAACGAAAAAAAAAATAGCTTTTATAACTTGTGTTTTTAAGATTTAGCTACACTGCTACAGTTAAATATTAGCTTAGCTTTTAGCTGGAGAAAAGCTAAGAAATTGTATAGAGAAATCTGCTCTAGAAATATATCGCTCTTCGCAAAGAAACAAATTTAAAATATGAAACGGTTTGGCTGAGAGCAGTGTGGGTCGGGTAGGACTGGGGGACCCCTTGGCTTGGTAGTCCCCAGGGGAGGTAGGCTGGTGTGGGGGAGAGAGAGAGAGAGAGAGAGAGAGAGAGAGAGAGAGAGAGGAGAGAGAGAGAGAGAGAGTAGGGGTGGGGGACCTCTTGGCTTGGGAGTCCCCGGGTTTGGTGATGAGGTGGATCACCACCTCATCACCGTTGGTGGTGAGGTGGTGAAGACCGTGGTGGTGGTGAACCGTGAAGCCTGTGAGTGTGAGGAGAGAGAGAGAGTGAGAGAGAGAGAGAGAGTGAGTGGGTGAGTCGGTTACTCGTACAGTGGTACTTCCTGGGACCGAGATATTAGTCCACTCAATGAAAGTTTTACCTCGAAGTGAATCTATTGTATGTACAGTTATATTAGCTTTATTTCTTGTATTTTACTTGGTTATAGAGATACTTTATATATAGTTTTATTAGCTTTATATCCTGTAGTTTAATTGGATATATAGATACTGCATATACAGTTTAATAAGCTTTATTTCCTGCATTTTTGTACGTTGTAGATTGTAAACTCACATTGCTGTTCTTGTCAAATCCATTGAACGTAGCCGAAGACATGTTGCAAAGAATGCTTCAATTTATATTATATATAATTTCCGATTTAATAATAGTTTGTTACAATTAGAATTTGATAAAAAAAAAACTAATAATAACAGACATAATAAACATAACTTATAGACAGTTTGGCCTATATAATAAGTTATAGCTTACACGTAAAATATCTATTTTAGTGTTACTGTTCTTCAAATATTTTATTTCAATGTTCATTACTTTGCTTGTAGTTTATCTATTTCCTTATTTCCTTTCTTACAGGCTATTTTTCCCTGTTGGATCCCCTGGGCTTAAAGCATCCTGCTTTTTAAACTAGGGTTGTAGCTTGGATGATGATAATGATATTGATAATAAATATGAAACATTATTTTTACCACAATAATTTAAATTAATACTACCAGCATTCTCCTCTGCTTCACCATCTTTTGGGTAGTGCCATAGCCTCTGTACCATGGTCTTCCACTGTCTTGGGTTAGAGTTCTCTTGCTTGAGGGTACACTCGGGCACACTATTCTATTTTGTTTCTCTTCCTCTTGTTATTTTGAAGTTTTTATAGTTTATATATGAACAATATATTTTAGTGTTATTCTTCTTAAACTTCTTGTAGTTTTTCCTTATTTCCTTTCCTCACTGAGCTATATTCCCTTTTTGAGCCCCTGGCCTTATATAGCATCCGGTTTTTCAAACTAGGGTTGTAGCTTTGTAAGTAACAATGATAATGATAATAATATATTCTTATCTCACCTTCCGTCACATTCACCTGGGTCAGCGGATATAATACTATTGTGCCTGTTCTGATTTCGCTTACAGTTTGAGTTACGCTAGCTTTGCATTACACATTATCTATCAAGTTGTGGAAGGATTTTCCTAATCTCAGAGTAGTTGAATTGGTAGAACTTCAAAAGTTCAAACTTGCAGCAAATGTTTTCATGTTGAGCTAACATAAGTCTATAGTTTATATGTGAAAGATCTGTTATATAGTTGTTGTTGTTCTTAAAATATGTTATTTTAATTGTTCATTTCTTCTCTTATAGTTTATTTATATCCTTATTTCCTATTTCCTCACTGGGTTATTTTTCCTTGTTGGAGGCCCTTGGGCTTATAGCACCTTAGTTTTCCAATTAGGGTTGTAGGTTAACTAGAAATAATAATAACCAATTCTGTTATGCTTGATGTCCATCTGTTATCTGTCATTCTCATTATATGTCCTGCACATGTCCATTTCTTTTTCTTACATGTAGAAACCTCTCTTTAGCTATGGTAAGCAGCTCTTCTAGGGAAAGGACACAACAAAATCAAACCGTTGTTCTCTAGTCTTGGGTAGTGCCATAGCCTCTGTACCATGGTCTTCCACTGTCTTGGGTAGAGTTCTCTTGCTTGAGGGCAAGGGCTATTTACTCTGTGGTAGTCCTTGGGCTTATAGCATCCTGCTTTCCCAATTAAGGTTGTAGCTTAGCAAGTAATAATGATACTAATGTTAATACTTAAAACGTGTAGGAATGTTGTCCTGCAGCAATTAGAATAATGTTGATAAGAATTGTCACATCTTCATTTCTACCACATATTTTTTTTCCTTTATGAAGGCCACCATTGTTTTCCTTTACTTCACCATCTGTGACCATTTGCATATTTTTTTAATTTTTTTTTTCTGTATTATCTCGCCATTACCTTCCATCTCGTTCTCCTAGGTCAACGGAAATAGTACGATTGCGCAAGTCCCAATTTCGCTTACACTTAATCTATATATCTGTTCGTTTGTTTGTTTACTTGTTCATTTTGTTAGTCAGTTCCGTTACTAAAGGACAATGTCTCATCAGCTATGATTCCCCCTTTACATTGTTAGGGTCGTGGTGGCCTGGCGATTGCCAGACTGGGGTTCGAGTCCCGCTCAAACTCGTTAGTTTCTTTGGTCGCTGCAACCTCACCATCCCTGTGAGCTAAGGATGGTGGTTTTGGGGGGGAGCCCCTAGGTCTATGGGCTGGTCATCAGCAGTCATTGCCAGGCCCTCCTTGGTCTTAGCTTGGATGGAGAGGGGCCTTGGGCGCTGATGATATGTATATATGGTCAGTCTCTAGGCTATTGTCCTGCTTGATAGGGTAATGTCACTGTCCCTTGCCTCTGCCTTTCATGCGCGGCCTTTAAAGCCTTTAATGCCTTTCATTTTATCTATAGTTATCCAGTCAAATAATCTATTTAGTTCAGTTCTTAACACAATTCGTTATCAGGTTCTTGTCCCTTAATTTATCCTGCTGGAAGGATCTGAGTACACCGTCTGAACAAAATCATTTGCAAATTGTTTGATAATTATTTCGTTGTTCACGCAAAGCTCAACTTATCTGGGTGAACCTTGTCTTTTAAAAAGTTCTCTCTCTCTCTCTCTCTCTCTCTCTCTCTCTCTCTCTCTCTCTCTCTCTCTCTCTCTCTCTAAGCACTTCGTATCACGAAGGGTGCTCCCATGTGTAGAATTTGTAAAACTTTTCCTGGATCAAATTGATATATATAAATTAACTAAGCCTATAGCTAAGCGGCTGGCTGTAGGCTTAAACTATTTATTATTAAGTAGAATAGGAGTTAAAATCGAATGATAACGTTCTTATAAAGGCCTGGATTGTTTACCTCCGCCAACGAAATTGGAAGTAGGTTATGTTTTACCCCCTGTTTGTGTGTTTGTTTGTGAACAGCTTCCTGTCCACAATTTTAGTCGTTGAGTAATGAAACTTTCAGGGATTAACTTTTGTTAAAAGCTTGAAATTATTAGGTTTTGGAAGGTCTGTCAAAGGTCAAGGTAACGGTCAAGCAAAATGTCCAATACACTTAATCAGCCATAAGTTTGGACATCGTTGTCACAGAGAATTAAAACTTGGTTCATATTTGAGTGTATGAAAATCCACGTCGTTTTATGTCGAGAAATAAGCTGCCCTGGCAGAGGTCTGCACTCTACTGAGTGGTTCCCCTTAGTTTTACAAAGACACCGGAGAAGTTTGACTCATAACGCTCTTGCTAAAGCCTGGATTTTCTCTTTGATTATTCTGTCGCCTTTTCCAATTCTGCCACACACACATTATTTATGGATGCAACGGGAGATTTAGACCCAAGTATTATTAAGGTATCCCTTTCTGAGTGGGGATACCTTAACGTGGTGAAAGGATTTGTGTATCACCATGATCAACAAAGCTGTACTTCTCAG
>NW_027168492.1:67500-70383 GCF_036898095.1 Palaemon carinicauda | reverse complement strand
AATGTGTAGACTAGTCCCACTGAAGAGGCGACCTGTTAGGCTCTCTCTCTCTCTCTCTCTCTCTCTCTCTCTCTCTCTCTCTCTCTCTCTCTCTCTCTCTCTCTCTCTCTCTCTCTCTCTCTCTGTGGTTCAAATCTCGGTGTAAGTATTTTACTCAAGCTAAAATGACCAAAAAGTCCACTTTTTCTTTTTCAGTATATAGAATCAAGTAGGCTAAGTGTAGCTCCCTTAGTCCGGGATTCCTTAATGAGAGAGAGAGAGAGAGAGAGAGAGAGAGAGAGAGAGAGAGAGAGAGAGAGAGAGCGAGCAAGTAAGTGTAGCTCCCACAGTCTGGGATTCCTTAATTAGAGAGAGAGAGAGAGAGAGAGAGAGAGAGAGAGAGAGAGAGAGAGAGAGAGAGAGAGAGAGATTATCGAATTGATATACAATCTAGAATCAATCAAGAAGTCAATGATGTTTTTTCTCTTTAAACTATCAATTTACGTTAAGTCAGTGATATATTTTGAATTGCATAGTCATGCAAAAGATTGATCACGAAATCATACTTCTCTCTCTCTCTCTCTCTCTCTCTCTCTCTCTCTCTCTCTCTCTCTCTCTCTCTCTCTCTCAATACGAAATATTTCTTGTGTTATGACTTCTATAAACGTATTCGATTAATTAAAGTAGGCAATAAACACCTTGATATAATGAAGAAGTCTATGATAATTAGCATTTAATAGAAATGGTGAAACTAATATATTTTCAAAAAGCTCAGCCTTTCTAATGGTTGCAAAAGAGCTTAGAATGTTTTCGTAATAAAAGGAGTTGTACCCTTTTGCACCAGACTGCAGAGAGTGGTCGCAAGCATTTATGTGCATTCAGAAATCTATCGCTCCGTTCCAGTGTTGTTATGGGTTTCGCCTTTTTTATTTTCATTTATCTGCCTTTTGTGATAAATTGTTGTTTTTTTTCGTGTAATTCCTTTGCAAATCTATAGGGTAAAGTATGAAGAGGAGGAAAAATTGAAACAGCTGAAGACAAAATGGATTGGGAGAGGAAAATCAGTTTTCCTCTCTGGTATTATTCAAGTTTGATTTGAAGTTGTGTTGACGTCCTTAAAAGAAATTCATTGCTTAGAATTAAATCAATTGATAGTTACAATAAAGAGATTATCTGGGATAGGTAACAGCCTTAAGCAATTAGCGAATATAGCGAATAGTTCTTTAGAGAGAGAGAGAGAGAGAGAGAGAGAGAGAGAGAGAGAGAGAGAGAGAGAGAGAGAGAGAGATTGAAACCATACCTTCAAGGTGGCTGGGGGAAATATCCTAAGTGAATATCATTGTTACTTTATGAAGCCATTTTACCCAACACACACTGAGCGATAGGTTATTTTTTTTCATAATATTTTGTTGTTACTTATAATTTAAAGTATTAAAACTCTGTTCTTTGTTCTTTAAACGTCTTGTTTTTTTCTTTCAGACATTCCTCGACATCGACATACTAACCCAAATAGAGGAAGGACCATGAAGAGGGTGGGGCCGCTGTCTTGAAGAAGAGAGACTGTTCAAAATATCAACAGTAAGTGATTTGAAAACTAAAGTATTCGAATAATCCTTTGTATTTAGACGATATCTTTCGCTCTTAATTAATTTATAAACTATCAAAAGACTAAATGCATATTTAAGGATTTAGACAATTTAATGTTCATGAAATCCTATTATTTATTTCATTTTTCTGTTGGAAATTTTTGGTCGAAAAGCATGTGGGGGTGCAAATGAAAGTATATATATATATATATATATATATATATATATATATATATATATATATATATATATATATATATATATATATATATATAAGTATATGTATATATATATATATATATATATATATATATATATGTATGTATATATGTATATATAATAAGTATATGTATATATATATGTATGTATGAGTATATGTATATATATATGTATATATGTATATATATATGTATATATATAATATATATAAGTATATATGTGTATATATATGTATATATATATAATATATATATGTATATATGTATATATATGTATATACAGTGAGCCCTCGCTACTTCGCGGTTCGACCATCGCGGATTCACCACTTGGCGGGTTTTTTTCATAACCCATATATATATATATATCACGGATTTTCTGGAAATTTCGAAAATACCGCGATTTCTGAAGACCCCAAATACGATATTTCGTTACCTGTAATTCCATTAATACTGTAATTAGTAATATCTCCTCTTACTGATTGTTCATTGCATTACATATGACATATAATTCAGTACAGAAAGAAATAAAACACGAAAAGAGAATGTGATCATACGATAATTTAGTACTGTATACAGTACGTAGTAAAATTAAATCGAACATGAAACGCAAATCAGATGCAGTCATACCATACTAGAATGGTGTAAGGCTGCTGATGGCTACTACTGTACTACAAATGTAATGGATGTGCATCTTTTCCATGAATCTTTTGTATGTATACGTACGTAGTACTGCATCCAATAATATTCTTTGTTGCAAAAATCACATCTTGAATAAGCGTACGAGAGAGAGAGAGAGAGAGAGAGAGAGAGAGAGAGAGAGAGAGAGAGAGAGAGAGAGAGACATATCCTACAACAAAACAAGCGTAAAATAGCGTACGGAAAGCTGTATTATTATTATTATTATTATTATTATTATTATTATTGTTGTTGTTGTTGTTATTAAAATTATTATTGTTATTATTATTATTATTATTATTATTATTATTACTGTATACGTAGGGTACCTTGTACTTTGAATTGGTAACCTACGTAGCATATAAGACGGGTTGTGATTGGTTCAAGCGCTGATAGATGACGAATCAGAACCCAAGTTTTGTTAT
>NW_027168492.1:42500-57500 GCF_036898095.1 Palaemon carinicauda | reverse complement strand
GAAATAGGTACTCACAACTGCATGGTGAAATGGAAGCAAGTAAAGAAGAACACTCTCAGGAAAGGACAAAACCCTAATAAAAATCATTGGAAATTGGGGTTAAATCCAAGAGAGATGAAATAGAATTAGCAGAACCATCAAAAACAATAAACAAACTAAAAGGCCAAGACATTCGTAAACACAATCAGACCCAAATTGAGGAAACACTAAAGAAAGGAAGAATCGTCAAATTGATGAAAAGAAGACTAGGAACAGGATGCCAACAGATGTTTTCTTTAAAGGAAGAAGATGAAAATATTATCAACAATAGAGAGAGAGCGAAAAAATTGCAGAGGATTTCTATACAATGCTTTACAATAGTGATATAAGGAATAACTTTGCCGATAGAAATCTAAAATCACGTGAGCTAAAATCAAACGTAACAGTAGGAGAAGTAAAGAAGGCATTAAAAGGCATGAAAAGAGGCAAAGCAGCAGAGAAGATGACATAAACATTTGATTTAATAATAGATGGAGGAGATTTCATAGTAGTAAAACTGGTAGAACATTATACAAAATGTCTGCAAGAATGCTCTATACCCGCAGCTTGGAAAATATTGATTTACGGAAAGGGAGGCACAAAAAAAAAAAAAAAAAAAAAAAAAAAAACATGAAAAATTATCACCATAATATTTAAAATATTCGAAAAGATTATGTTTGGGCGAATAGAAAGACATAAACTTTGACCCTATCTATATAAATAACCCCCTAATGGAAGAATCAACAGAGTATAACAAACCACTATGTATGATATTTATAGACAATGAGAAAGCTTTCGATTCTGTCCAAATATCACCAGGAGTAGATAAATCTTATGTTAGATAACTTGAAGATAGTTAGAAAATTATGACCGAAATAAGAAATGGTTCACAGCATGCCTAAACAAAGTTTTTAAAAATTTTGATTAGGGAAGTATAGGAATTGATATCTATGGAAAGTACCTTAATGACTTAAGATTTGTAGATGACGTAGTTCTGTTTAGTGAACCATGGGAGGAATTACAAAAGATGATAGATGATTTGAAAAGAGAAAGCAGAAATGATGGACTGAAAATGAATATGAGTAAATTAGGATAATGTTCAGTGAAAAAGTGGAGAGACAACATATAAGAATTATGGAGGAACCTTTAGAAATTGTTAATGAATATACGTACTTGGGGAGACAATTAAAAGGATAAGCATGGGATGTAGAGCATTATGAAAAGTAAAATGCCACCTTTTCTTAAAAGAAAAGTTTTGAATGAGATGGTCCTACCTGTTTTAGCTTATGCATCAGAAACTTTGAGCCTTACTAAAGTCTTAGAACATACGAGATAGTTACAACTCACAGAGGCAATGAAAGAGCTTATGTGGGGAATACACTAAAAGGCCGAACAAGAGCAATATGGATATGAGAGCAAGCGAAAGTAGAGGATATTCTAACAACATGTAAGAAAAAGAAATGGTGATGGGCAGGGCATATAATGAGAATGACAGATAACAGATATACATTAAGAATAACCGAATGGGTCCCTTGAGATTTTAAAAGAAGCAAGTGTATAAGCAGAAGACAATAGATTGACGAACTAAGTAAGTTTCGGTGTAGAGTGCTATAGAAAGACCATTAACAGACGCAAGTGAAAGAACATGTGTGGGGCCTTTGTTCTGCAATGGACTAGTAACGCTGATGTTTTATATATGTATGTATGTATGTATATATATATATATATATATATATATATATATATATATATATATATATATATATATATATATATATATATATATATTATATATACATATATTATATATTTTATATTAGATATGTTATATATTATATATATATATATATATATATATATATATATATATATATATATATATATATATATATTAATATTATATATATATATATATATATATATATATATATATATATATATGTATATATATATATATATATTAATATTATATATATATATATATATATATATATATATATATATATATATATATATATATATAATATTATATATATATATATATATATATATATATATATATATATATATACATATATATATATATATATATATATATATATATATATATATATATATATATATATATATATATATATATATATATTTGTTCCAACACGAAACTTACCTCGAATTACTTTCTTAGGAGAGTCACTTGGTGACCTCTTTCTCGACCAAGGTTTTTGGCGCAGTTATCCCCCACTCTGTTCTCCCTATAGGCCTACCCCCGCCGCCAGAGGATGCGCCCCGAGGGCAGGATTAGGGCAGGTCACTGCTTCTCTGGGCCATTCTCCTCATTAAGTTCTTGGTCGTGAGGTGTTCAACACCTCACTCTCAGCTCTCGATCCTTTGTGCGCATTTAGAGTTCCACGTGTTCCCAGCGTGGGGACTTGTGTTTTTTCGCAGTGTACTTCCCAAGTGTTCCTGTGCGTTCACTTTTCAACCGTGTCCTTACCCGGTGTTTAATTCATTTCCTTAAGTGCTTGTGTCGTGCGTTGTGTGCGTTAGGGAACAGTATTCCTTAATTTTCTTCAAGGAATTAATAGCTGAAAGGACAAATTTTTACAATAAATCATTCTTCCTCCCCTTATCCTCGGTGTTAGCCGTGTAGGGGCAGCTTATGTTCCCCTTCAACCACGTGTCAGGACTCCTGGTCCTGGAACGTAGTGCAGTGAGTGCACTTCGGCACCAAAAGGAAGAATACATCCAAGAGGCTCATAGGAAGACGAGCCTCTCCTCACCAACTTAATTCCCGATGCCTCGTCGAATAGAGATTCTTATACAGCCATCTTCCCCTACCCAGAGTAGGGGACGAGGTAAGTCAGTTGCGGGGAAGTGCCCATTGCTCTTCCCCAAGAGTTTGAGTGGGTGCGGTATAGCACCAAGAAGAAGTAGGCGACGAAGGGTTCGCCTAAGAAGACTAGCACCGGGCGTCCCGCCTGACAGAGCTTCCCTACCACCCTCTCCTACCCAGAGTAGGAGACGAGGTTGGTTTATTGTGAAGAAGATAACTCTTAAGAAGTAGTTCGAGGTAAGTACTACTTTCGAGAGTGTGTGGGGAGACGGAGTCCTGGTGCAAGCAGGCCACGTCTCCTCTGATGACCCCATGTGGGGGAAAATGTCCCTAATTCTTCTCCAGTCTCTTAGCGTATTTTTCAGTCTCTTCTGCAGCCGAGGGCCTCGCCGAGAAGGAGCCTCCCAGGTCTGTATTGCAGCGTTCCCCGGACCGACAACCCAGGGTTTTTTCTCACCACGAAGGCCATCCTCCAGACGCAGATATAACCCTCGCAGGGAGAAATGCGAGAAGGCCTCTTCAGGCAGGCGTAAGACCGCGAAGCCTCCGGTTCACCCCGCCAACGGGTGTAACCGAGCTTCTTTACGGGCAGCCTGGCCGAATCAGCACAGCTGGTTCGGCCCTCGGACTTAAAAGGAACGGTTCCCTCCGTCGGGTCAGCCCACGGGGATCCGCGTCCGCGTCTCCCAGCCCGCCCGCAGGTGTAACCGGGCTTCTTTACGGGCAGCCTGGCCGAATCTGCACAGCTGGTTCGGCCCTCGGACTTAAAAGGAACGGTTCCCTCCGTCGGGTCAGCCCACGGGGATCCGCGTCCGCGTCCCCCAGCCCGCCCGCAGGTGTAACCGGGCTTCTTTACGGGCAGCCTGGCCCGAATCAGCACAGCTGGTTCGGCCCTCGGACTTTAAAGGAACGGTTCCCTCCGTTGGGTCAGCCCACGAGGATCCGCGTCCGCGTCCCCCGGAGAGAATACACGAACAGTAGTCCTCGACGGTACGGCGTTGCCGGTTCTGACCCCGAACCTGGTGCGGAGCTCCCCGCCGGGGAAACCGGTACCACCGCAAGGGAGTGCCTGGTATTCCAGAACCAAAGCGCCCGGGGAGTGCCCGGTGGCCTGGCGTCTCGAGATCAAGCGGTAGGAAGAACTCTACAGGTAAGCGTAAGTCCCCGATGCCTCCGGTTAACCCCGCCCAGCGGGGGAAACGCGCTTCTGGTCGGGCGGCCTGGCCGAACCAGCCCGACTGGTGCGGCCTTCGGGTCAGAAGGAACGGTTCCCGCTGTCGGGTCAGCCCACGGTAACCGCATCCTCAGCACCCAGAGCCTTGGGCCGACGAGAGCCCCCGCTGAACCAGCGTTGCTTGCGGTAACCCAGGCCCCTGGTGCGGACGTCCCCGCAGATGAGATCCAGGTCCTCGGCTGACGGAGAAGAGCGCTCCCTGACGGAGGACTCCATCTATAGGAGAGTGGTTAGCCTTTGCAGAAGACACCACAGGTACCGGAACCTGCAACTACGGATGTAGTTTCCTGGAAGTCAAGCCTTTTTGAGGAGCATGCAGACTCCTTACAACCTAAGACGTCCCTAGCACTTCCTCTAACCAGAGGTCTAGTCCTAGAGCAGGATTATGTCGGCAAGGTAGTGGCCAGCACTGCCGGGGTCCCCCAACCTTTAAGGGGGGGTCAGCAGGACATCCTTAGTCTAGGCGTTTTCAGACAGTACAGCCTCTTCAGCCCCAGTCTGGTTCTTGCCAGCAGGAGCCTCCATGATGGAGAAAATGTCGAGGGACTTAGTAAACGTCCCCTCTTGGCTGGACTGGTGGGCTTACTCTTTGGGAGGTGTACAAGCCTCCTTTGACCCCGAGGACCCTGTCCAGCAAGGCCTTCAACCCTTAGGTTATTGACATATCAGTCTCCCACACTAACAGCTAACTGGGTGTTCTGGAAGCGAGACACTGTTCTGGCGAAAGTGTCTTGGAAGGCACCAGACAGGGAGACGTGACCCATTCGCAGCTTTCCCTTGTGGGGAGAGTCTCTGTTTCCTCGGAAGGAACTAGAAACCATAATGGAGAAGGTCTTGAAATAGAAGGAGACTAACATCCCCAGACCTACGACTCCCAGGAGACCACCCTATAAGAGATCTGTCTCGGATAGTGCCGCGACACCCCAAGCATCTACCAGCACTTCGAGGAGAGAAGCCCCCCTCTTCCTCCTGGTCCGCAACGCCTCAGCCCCTCCGCAGGGGAGCTCCAGCGCCCTCTAGCTCCTTCAGGTCGGGTTACCCCGCCTCTAGGGGAGACAGATCAGGCCGCCCCTCTAGAAGAAGATAAGAGTGGGAGGCCCCCTATCCCCACCCAACCATCGGGTTGGAGGATGACTCAGACGTCATTGGCAAGCATGGAGGGCTCAAGGAGCGGAACCTTGGACAGTGTCCTTACTAAAGAAGGGCTACGGACTTCCATTCCTAACGGAACCACCCACGCTTTTTCTGGCCAACCAGATAGAATAGCTAGATCCCAAAGACCCGTTAAAGAGGACCGCCCTTCAAGAGGAGGTGTCGTCCATGCTAGAGAAGGGTACTATGGAAGAAGTTCTTCTCCCAGGGCCAGGTGTCTACAGTCGCCTATTCCTGGTGGAAAAAGCGACCGGGGGTGGAGACCGGTTATAGATCTGTCAGCTCTCAACAGGTTCGTCAAGATGACGGACTTCTAAATGGACACACAGAATTCAGTCCTGCTGTCCTTGAGGGAGAAAGATTGTAGGATGCCATCGACCCCAAGGACGCATACTTCCAGATTCCGGTCCACACCTCGGGTCGGAAGTTCCTCCGGGTGAAATAGGGTTCCCAGATCCTGCAATTCAGGACCCCTTTTTCTTTGGTCTGTCAACAACGCCCAAAGTGTTCGCGAGAGTCCCCACGGCTATCGCAGTGGGGGCGCACGAACGAGGCATACGCCTTATCAGATACCTGGACGACTGGTGGCTTCTTCCCTCCTCAAAGGTCCTCTTGGAGGGACAAGGGAGAAGTCTCCTCCAGTTTTGCAAGGATCTGGGAACTGAATCAACCCGAAGTAGTCAAATCTATCCCCTTCCACCGGAATGAACTACTGGTGAATAACATTAGACTTTTTTCGGGGAGAATTTTTCCCTTCGGAGAATAAGATATGAAACCTCAGGCTCATTAGTCAGCCGTTCCTGTCAGAACACCCCAGGAGGGCGGAAGACGGGCAGAGGCTGATAGGTCACCTGGTCTCTCTGGAGAACCTAGTTCCCCAAGGGAGGGTAAGGCTCAGTTCCATCCAATGGAATCTCAGGAACCTCTGGTGACAGACGGGTTCGCAGCAGGTGCTAATCCCAGTCATTCCAGACACGAGACCCTCCCTAGAATGGTGGCATTGCCAGTCGAACTCACTCAAGGGGACGCCCTTCGGGACCGGCCCTCCCGAGTTACTACTGTTCACAGACGCCTCCAACCAGAGATGGGGAGCCCTTCCCCTCGACGAAGCGGCTCGAGAGACCTGGTTGGAAGGGGAGAGGCAACTCCACACAATGTCCTGGAGTTGGAAGCAGTCCAGAAGGCGTGCCTACACTTCGCAAGTCTGCTAAAGGGGAACACCGTGGCGTGGATGAGCGACAACGCCACGGTAGTAGCATACATAAAGAAGCAGGGTACTTGTAATCGAAGGAGTTGTGCGATCTCACCATAGAGAATCTAGATTAGTGGAAGAAATCAAGGGGTGATGTTAGCAAGGTTTATTCCCGGGAAGTAAAACGTTCTGGCCAACGGCCTCAGCAGAATGGGCCACATAGTAGGGACAGAATGGTCCCTTCTCCCAGGAATAGCCAAGCTCATCATTCAACGCTGGGGTTCCCCGGTGGTTGACCGCCTTGCAACAACCTCAACGCCCAACTCCCAGTCAATTGCTCCCCTGTACCAGACCCGAAAGCTTCCTTAGAAGACTCTTTTCAGCACAAGTGGGACAATCTGGATGTGTACGCCTTTTCCCCCTTTTCACGCTGATAAGACAAGTGCTCAGCAGAGTAAAGGCGGCTCGAAACCTACAGATGACTTTGGTAGCGCCCTGGTGGCTGGACAGAGAGAGTGGTTCGCGGATCTAAAAGACCTATCGAGTCAACCGCCGTGGCCTCTGTCCGTCAGGTCAGACCTTCTGCACCAGCCTCACTTTCTCAAGCTCCACGGCAGGCCTCTCTCCCTACGTCTTCACGACTGAAGACTAAGAGCGGCTCCTGAAGAAAGAAAGATATTCTTCCTCCACGGCTAAGAGAATGTCTCTATTCCTAAGAAGTCGCCAACCGCGGTCTTCCAGACAAAATGGACCTCCGTCGCGAAGTGGTGCGCTGAGAGGTACATTAGACCTCTTAAGGCCTCTGTCCCAGATATGGCAGATTTTCTGGTGTTTCTCAAGGACAAGGTGTAGATGTCAATCCCAGCCATAAAAAGGGGTTCGGGCTGCCTTAGGCCAAGTCTTCCTCCGGAAGGGCATCGTCCTGGGGGCCTCGAGACACATAGCGATGCTTGTCAAAAGCTTCGAGCAGTCTTACCCCCCTCAGGCGGGAAAGGTGCCCCAGTGGGACTTAGGCAAGGTCCGGAAGATGATGTGTCGCTCCCACTTTGAACACTTGAAAGATATCGTGAACAAAGATCTCACCCTCAAGGCCGTCTTCTTGCTGGCCTTGGCGTCCGATAAGAGAGTGGGAGAGATACATGGTTTGTCATTCGACTTCTCTCTCTCCGACCAGGTATCAGGAACCTCTTCGTTTCCACAGGTGTTTATAGGAAGCAAGTTTCCGAGAACATCATTTCCTGCTGGCTGAGACAAGTCATCGCTAGAACCTATGAAGAGGATAAAATGGCAGTGCCAGGCACTCCCCGGACCCATGACATCAGGGGTCTGAGCACCCCCTTGCCCTTTGAGAGAAACATGGCGGTGAGGCAGATCCTACAGACAGGCACTTGGTCGCACCAGTCAACCTTTACTGCCCACTACCTCAAGGGTTATTCAAGGAAATCCTTGGATGGGTTCTCCATTGAGACAGTCATGGCCGCCCTCCGGGCTGTGTAGCGGTAAGGCCAGAGGCTGTACCCAATGATGAACACATTCTTCGCGACTACATCCGGAGAAAATCGTCAGAAGAATTTTTTAAGATAAAATCTTAGGTAATAGCGTAAGGTTGCGCAGTTACCCTCACTCCCGTACTCTGATAGGCCCCCGCATTCCATAGCCCTCTAGGCCCTACGTGCCGAGTCAAGTGTCAGGATAGCACTCCCGCCTCCTAAAGTATAAGTCTCCTAAGAAAGTAATTCGAGGTAAGTTTCGTGTTGGAACAAATCAAAAATTTTAAGTAATTTTTATTTTTCCTAACATACTTACCGAGAATTACTTTCGGGTAATGGCCCTCCCTTCCGTCCCCGAGTGCCATCCTTCCATTGCCAAGTTGGGCTATACGACGAACTTAATGAGGAGAATGGCCCAGAGAAGCAGTGACCTGCCCTAATCCTGCCCTCGGGGCGCATCCTCTGGCGGCGGGGGTAGGCCTATAGGGAGAACAGAGTGGGGGATAACTGCGCCAAAAACCTTGGTCGAGAAAGAGGTCACCAAGTGACTCTCCTAAGAAAGTAATTCTCGGTAAGTATGTTAGGAAAAATAAAAATTACTTAAAATTTTTGATATATATATATATATATATTATATATATATATATATATATATATATATATATATATATATATATAGTGTGTGTGTGTGTGTGCACGTGCGCGCGCTTGTGTTTGTGTTTATTAGCTGAATGTGTTTGTGTCTACCTACGTGTGTGTGCTTTGTAGTATAGCAGAATATCCTGCTGAATGCATAAAGGAAATCATAAGGAACAAAGCATAGAAATCTAGGAGATCATATAGAGAGGAAAGAAAACAAAGAGACGAAATTCGAGAAAGGTGCAAAATTGCTGTCCTTACTGCATATTGAATTTCTACAATTTTAAAACCCGACATGGCTGTTCTCCTCATTAACATGCAAGATGTGGTTTTGTCATTTCCCCATTTTCTTTTTGTTTTATTTTGTTATGGCTTCAATTTTCGGTTTAGTATGATAGTCATGACCTATTTTATTCATTTTTGAGGGTAATTACTTTACTACTTCTCCATTAACGAGGATTGAATTGTATTATTGTTTTTATATGGGCCAGGTAGTGAGAAAAGTGAAGAAGAGCGGAATGAGTTCTGGAATGAATTAACTAGGTGTGTAGAAGGACTGGGTAGAAGGAATTATGTAGTTGTCATGGGTGACTTAAATGCTAGAGTGGGCACTGGAGAGGTAGAAGGTGTCATTGGGAAGTATGGCGCACCAGGTGAAAATGAGAGTGGTGAGAGACTGGTAGATATGTGTGTTGAACAAGAGATGGTAATAAGTGCTAGCTTCTTTAAAAAGAAAGATAAAAATAAGTATACATGGGTAAGAGTGGCAAATGGAAGAGTAGTAGAAAGGGCATTAATGGATTATGTGTTGATAACTAAAAGAATGTTTGGAAGATTGAAAGACGTGCACGTGTTTAGGGGTATGGCTAACGGTATGTCTGATCATTTTTTGGTGGAAGGAAAATTAGTTGTAGCAAAAGAGTGGGGGAATAGAGTAGGTGGATGTAAAAGGGAGGTAGTGAGGGTTGAAGAGCTAATAAAACCGGGGGTAAAAAGTAAATATCAGGAAAGGTTGAAAATGGCATACGACGAGGTGAGAGTAAGAGAAACTGGTAATTTAGAGGAGGAGTGGAAGTTAGTAAAAGAAAATTTTGTTGGGATTCCAAGTGATGTATGTGGCAAGAAGGTTGTTGGAGGCAGCATGAAGAAGGGCAGTGAATGGTGGAATGAAGGAGTGAAGGTAAAAGTGGAAGAGAAAAAGAGGGCTTTTGAAGAATGGCTGCAGAGTAATAGTATAGAGAAGTATGAAAAATATAGAGAGAAAAATGTGGAAGTAAAGCGCAAGGTACGTGAGGCAAAGAGGGCAGCTGACCTGAGGTGGGGTCAGGGATTGGGTCAGTCATATGAAGAGAATAAGAAGAAGTTTTAGAAAGAAGTGAAGAGAGTAAGGAAGGCTGGCGCAAGAATTGAAGAGACAGTGAAAGATGGAAATGGAAGGTTGTTAAAAGGAGAGGAGACAAGGAAAAGCTGGGCGGAATATTTTGAAAGTTTGCTGAATGTTGAGGATCATAGGGAGGCAGATATAATTGCTGTTCCAGGTGTTGAGGTGCCAGTGATGGGAGATGAGAATGAGAGAGAGATTACAATAGAGGAAGTGAAGAGAGCACTAGATGAAACGAGAGTAGGAAAAGCATCTGGTATGGATGGTGTGAAAGCTGAGATGTTGAAGGAAGGGGGTGTGACTGTACTTGAATGGTTGGTGAGATTGTTTAATATGTGTTTTGTGTTGTCAATGGTACCAGTAGATTGGGTTTGTGCATGTATTGTACCACTATATAAGGGTAAGGGAGATGTGCATGAGTGCTGTAATTCAAGAGGTATTAGTTTGTTGAGCGTAGTTGGAAAAGTGTATGGTAGAGTATTGATTAATAGGATTAAGGATAAAACAGAGAATGCAATCTTGGAAGTACAGGGTGGTTTTAGAAGAGGTAGCGGTTGTATGAATCAGATTATTACAGTTAGGTAGATATGCGAGAAATATTTAGCAAAAGGTAAGGAGGTGTATGTTGCGTTTATGGATCTGGAGAAAGCATATGATAAAGTTGATAGGGAAGCAATGTGGAATGTGATGAGGTTATATGGAGTTGGTGGAAGGTTGTTGCAAGCAGTGAAAAGTTTCTACAAAGGTAGTAAAGCATGTGTTAGAATAGGAAATGAAGTGCGTGATTGGTTTCCAGTGAGAGTGGGGCTGAGACAGGGATGTGTGATGTCGCCGTGGTTGTTTAACTTGTATGTTGATGGAGTGGTGAGAGAGGTGAATGCTCGAGTGCTTGGACGAGGATTAAAACTGGTAGGCGAGAAGGACCATGAATGGGAGGTAAATCAGTTGTTGTTTGCGGATGATACTGTACTGGTAGCAGACACAGAAGAGAAGCTTGACCGACTAGTGACAGAATTTGGAAGGGTGTGTGAGAGAAGGAAGTTGAGAGTTAATGTGGGTAAGAGTAAGGTTATGAGATGTACGATAAGGGAAGGTGGTGCAAGGTTGAATGTCATGTTGAATGGAGAGTTACTTGAGGAGGTGGATCAGTTTAAGTACTTGGGGTCTGTTGTTGCAGCAAATGGTGGAGTGGAAGCAGATGTACGTCAGAGAGTCAATGAAGGTTGCAAAGTGTTGGGGGCAGTTAAGGGAGTAGTAAGAAATAGAGGGTTGGGCATGAATGTAAAGAGAGTTCTATATGAGAAAGTGATTGTACCAACTGTGATGTATGGATCGGAGTTGTGGGGAATGAAAGTGATGGAGAGACAGAAATTGAATATGTTTGAGATGAAGTGTCTAAGGAGTATGGCTGGTGTATCTCGAGTAGATAGGGTTAGGAACGAAGTGGTGAGGGAGAGAATGGGTGTAAGAAATGAGTTAGCAGCTAGAGTGAATATGAATGTGTTGAGGTGGTTTGGCCATGTTGAGAGAATGGAAAATGGTTGTCTGCTAAAGAAGGTGATGAATGCAAGAGTTGATGGGAGAAGTACAAGAGGAAGGCCAAGGTTTGGGTGGATGGATGGTGTGAAGAAAGCTCTGGGTGATAGGAGGATAGATGTGAGAGAGGCAAGAGAGCGTGCTAGAAATAGGAATGAATGGCGAGCGATTGTGACGCAGTTCCAGTAGGCCCTGCTGCTTCCTCCGGTGCCTTAGATGACCGCGGAGGTAGCAGCAGTAGGGGATTCAGCATTATGAAGCTTCATCTGTGGTGGATAATGTGGGAGGGTGGGCTGTGGCACCCTAGCAGTACCAGCTGAACTCGGTTGAGTCCCTGGTTAGGCTGAAGGAACGTAGAGAGTAGAGGTCCCCTTTTTGTTTTGTTTCATTGTTGGTTTCGGCTACCCCCCAAAATTGGGGAAAGTGCCTTGGTATATGGATGGATATTTATCATACTCCATCCAAGCACTTGAAGTATTTTCTGTTAAATTTAGTTCATAAATTATTGCATGTGGTTCTTCTGCATATATATATATATATATATATATATATATATATATATATATATATATATATATATATATATATATATATATATATATATATATATATGTGTATATATATATATATATATATATATATATATATATATATATATATATATATATATATATATATATATATATATATATATATATATATATATATATATATATATATATATATATATATATATATGTGTATATATATATATATATATATATATATATATATATATATATATATATATACATATATATATATATATATATATATATATATATATATATATATATATATATATATATATATACACGGTGTGTGTGAAGATACCTTATATGGTGAAAGGGTTGTGCATTGCCATGATCAGTAAAGCTGTACTAGTCAGGGTCACCCATACTAGGTTCTTTGCTGTGAGCAATCACAAAAAAAGGCTCCCATTATCACCAATCACCAAGTGGCCATCGTGGTGAGGAAATCGTCAAACCCTAGACACGATTAAGGACTTGTCTGAGGCCTTTGTCCTACAGTACACTAAGAACGGAAGCATTTATTGTTGTTGTTGTATGCATAAACAAATATTTATAATCCACATTACGTTTTATAATTATGTTGCGACAAGTGGAGAAAGACTTCTATACTAAGCTGAGCGGTGCTCCCGTGTGGAATTAAATTAATGTGATTTGCCTCGGGTTACAAGTGCTACCAATTTGGACGGTCGTAAATAAACGAAAGTATCATTCATTCCATGCCTGCCATATACGTGTTTTTTATTATGATTAATTACGGAGTGAATGGTTTTTTTATATATGAATTTTAAACATAGGTGTTTTTATGTTGTGAGAAAGTTGTCTTTTGTTAAAACTTATATTTTGTTGCTGTGATCATTTTGCACATAAGGCATATGCATTCAAACACATATCAGAGATGCATTTTTCGCATCGTTACAAAACAGTATCCCCGCACCTTACCTGGATACAACGGTTTTATTTTTTTCATTATACTTTGAGGACACTATAGTATATTCAAAAGGAGATTTTTGTTTGTGAATCATAATAATTTTCATTTATTTTGGTATTTTTTAACACCCCGTGGGGTTTTGTAGCATAATATCAGGGCATTCGATTATTAATATCTTAAGACGTTTTGTTATACTTTTTAGCCTTATTTCTTATGACAAGTTGATGTCTTTGATATCCTACTAAACATAGAATTACTTTGATATAGTAACTTGCCGTCGTGGAAAAAAAATATTAATAAGCTATGACTGCTTTTGATGAATTGCCTGAATGAATAAGTTGAATATAAATTCGTAATTTGTATCTTTTGGTGATATCTTTTTTACGTTGAAGTTTGGTTGATTGGATAAGATTTACTTAGTTTTTTTTTTTTAAAGATAAATTCTGTACATACTCTAACACTGTACATACTCTAACATAAAGACGTGTCCTTAGAACAGGAGTGGACAACCTTTTACATAGCTTGCGTCAATAATTTAGTAGGGAACATATAGCCTACAAGAATTATTATTATTATTATTATTATTATTTTTTTTTTTTTTTTTTTATTTTTTTTTTTTTTTTTTTTTTTTACGAATCGTAACAAAGGCCAATGTACGTCTGGATTGGTCAGATGAAAAATTAAAAGAAAAGATATGTAAATACTTAATTACCACAGGACAAAGACAGACTTAGTGAGTTACCTTCTTCAACTATCTTGGTTCTGTCATGAGTGAAAATGGAAACCTTGATGCAGAAGTTAGTCATAGACTTCAGTGTGCATGGATGAATTGGAGAAAGTCATCTATGGGGCAGAGACTTGGCCAATGAAGAAAGAGTAAAAAATAAAAAAAAATGAAAATAGCCGAGATGGGAATGCTGAGGTAGATGTGTGGTTTTCAAAGAAAGCTCAGGGAAGAAGACTGAAATGGTTTGGTCATGTCATGAGGAGAGAAGATGAACACGTATGTAATAAGGTTATGAACATAGCGTTGGAGGGCAGAAGAAGGACATGAAGGTAAAGGGTCTAAGGCCCTGTCCACACTACCAGGCAGTCCCCGACGGGCAAACAGTGATACCAGACCACAATAGTTAGTAAGATTAAGGGTTGATGACGTCAGAAGCGGGAAAACTAAAGGCAGGGATCTGGCAACACTTTATGATGCCAGATCCCTGTCTGTGGTTTTCCCGCTTCTGACGTCATCAACCCTTAATCTTACAAACTATTGTGGTCTGGTATCACTGTTTGCCCGTCGGGGACTGCCTGGTAGTGTGGACAGGGCCTAAGAGAACAAGATTTACAGGAAAGACCAAGATGAGAAGGTTGACTAGAAACAGCGACCCCATAAAGAAATGGGGAAAGCTGAAGATAAAGAAGAAGAAAAAGAAGAGAAAAACTTGGATAAATTATAGACAAAATAAGTGTATTAGATAAAGCTTCCTTTCCCTGTGTTCGAGAAACCCAATTTATACTATATTTACAACAAAGAAGGCAGACATCTTAGTCCAAAATCTCTTAAATCGGAAACTTGAGAAGACTTGCTTCGTTTTTTTTTTTTTCCGGATTATGGCTTGAATTCAGAGATCCAGTATCTCTCTCATCGTCATTCGCCTTGTTCACTATTGGTGGCCCTTATTCGGTCTATCGAGTGCCCGGGCCTTTATTATTGTGAGACCTGAGAGTGCTGCCGTATATCCTTAATTAACAGATCTGTCAGTATAGGGCCTTTATCACAAACGTCTTGTTTCTGAGGTGTCATGGCCTCATACTTATGTATATACTTCAAGTATATATATATATATATATATATATATATATATATATATATATATATATATATATATATATATATATATATGTATGTATATATACACACATACACACACATATATATATATATATATATATATGTATATATATATGTGTGCAGTTATATATATATATATATATATATATATATATATATATATATATATATATATTTAC
>NW_027168492.1:27500-37500 GCF_036898095.1 Palaemon carinicauda | reverse complement strand
TCAAACTTGCAGCGAATGTTTTTATGTTCAACAGGCTGACACAAGTCTCTTTTTATAGTTGATATATACCAGACTTATCAGAAGATCTTATAATATATATTCATTACTCTCCATATAGTTTTCCATATTTCCTTTCCTTACTAGGCTATTTTCCCCGTTGGAACTTTTGGGCTTATAGCATCCTGCTTTTCCAACTAGAGTTGTATCTTAGTAATAATAATAACAATAATCTATTATGCAATGTTTTATGTCAAGGGAAACATGCCAGTCTGCATTAATGACTTGTTTCCAATGGTGAAGTATTGTGCATGTCTAGTGAGCTTATAAACTCTGGGAATCAGGGTGAGACACCCAATCAGTTTTTCCTACCCAGGTTGTAACTTATCTAATCAGAACACAAGTTTAGCAACGAGACAAATCAGGCAGCAGTGTGTCATGGCTGTGAAAGCTGGCTATCAGCACACTGCCAGGACAGGCACTACAGAAAATAGGGGGAGAGATTCTCTCCTCCTCCTTCCTGGGTTGACAAGGAGGGGAGGTTTTTGTTGTGGTAGCCTATGAACTGTACAATAATAATAATAATAATAATAATAATAATAATAATAATAATAATAATAATAATAATAATAGCGTTGAAATTGACTTTTATGCCTGAAAACAAAAGACTGTTAATCTGTTTTCCCGTTCCCAGATCTGATGGAGTGAGATCGCCAACCAGCTGTTAAGTGCAAGTGCACTTTTAACTATATTACAGTTTCCACTTCCCTTCTCTCATCTTGGTGTCCAACTTATCTTGGGTTTGCTCCCTGTCGCACGTGAGTTCTGACTGGCCTCCTAGGACCCTGGCTAAAGTAAAGCTACTCACAGGTCTGGTAACTGCCTGGCCCTCGTATACACCGACTTCCCTGTCGTTATAACAAGTAAGGTTGATTTTCCTTTTGGGTCATCTGATCATGATTTGATTTCATTAGTGGTAAAGACAGAACAACCTGTTCCTAATGTATATTTTAATTTAAGATTTATATAAAATCTCAGACTGGAATGACATATAAGTGATTTTTTTAACATAAATTGGTCACAATTGTATAGTAGTGTTGAGCCTATTTGGGCTATTTTCCCTGTCTGAGTTCTCGAGCTTATAGCCTTCTGCTTTCCCAACTAGGATTGTAGCTTAGCAAGTAATAATAATAATAATCCAGTCAACATAATCGGTAAGCGTAGCACTTTAGATGCGTTAAGGTACAGAGTGAAGGACAAACCATGTTTTAATGATGATTGTTGACGTGGTCATTTGGAGAGGCAGGAGGCCTATCATCTTTGGCAGGGTAACAGATCAGATTTGACTTTGAATAACTATACTCGGGTAAGAACTGATGTTCAGAGTTTATGCTTCAACTGAAAAGGAGTACAATTTAACTAGAAAAGACGCCCTTTCTGGTACAACACAGGAGCATAAGTGGTGGTCTACCCTTAAATCTGCACTCTTTGGTGTAGACGCAACAATTCCTCCTTTACTTAAAACAACTAGCTCAGTCACGCATTGTCCAAAGCAAAAGGTAACACTTTTGGCTGATGTATTTGACAGTAAACAGAGTAATGAGAAACTTGGTCTTCCGCATTCCTGTTTTCCTGAGGCTGAACTAACTAACTTGGCTCTTTGATCTCGTGAAATTAAAGCTCTCTTGAATGACCTTGATGCTTATGGAGGTGTAGACCCAAATGGTATTTTTCCTTTGCTTTTTGCCCATTTTCAGTCGCCCCCATTTTATCTAAAGTTTTTGAACGTCTTTTGGCAATTTATCTAGATATGAATGCTGAGATTGATCATCTGCTCCCTAGTCTGAAATTAGGCTTTGAGAGGCCTTGGAGCATGTGATGCCCTTATTATAATCTCCAATGCTGTACAGAAATCCCTTGATTGTGATAAGAGTGTTCATATGATTGGCATCAATTTTAGTGCTGCCTTAAACCTTATTAATCATGAGGCACTTCTTTTCAAATTTAAACAGTTGGGAGCGGGGTGTCTTTATTTACCATTATTATTGATTTCTTAAGTAATATATTGCAAAGAGTTGTTGTTGATGGGCACCATATTGAGTATAGGAATATATCCGGTGTTTCTCAGGGTAGTGTTCTTGGCCCATTACTTCTCGTACTCTATACAAATGTGGTTTCGCCTGGAACTCAAGTTTGTTGCAAGTATAGATGATAATGACTTTTTTCTTTTTTTTGGCTTCAATATAATCTCCTGAATATAGATCTTGGATTGCTGAATCTCTAGATAGAGAACTAGGTACAATTAGTATATGGTGCAAATTATGGGGCATGAAGTTGAACCCTAACAAAACTCTAGGTTTGATTGTAAGTAGGTCGAAGACTGTCATCTCAACATCCAGATTTCTGCATTGATAATGTTTTTTTTAACTAAATACGACTCTTTAAAGTTTGGGTGTGATACTTGTACCAACTTTACTTTTGAGAAACATTTTCAATCAGTTTTTCAATTGAACAATTAATAGCTTATTGAGTCTCTCTTAAAATTTTTTGATGATCAATCTATTCTGAAGAAGTGTTTTAATTCTTTCATTCTACCTTGTTTCGAATATTGTTCTCCTGTCTGGTCTTCATCTGCTGATTCTCGTCTTAATTTATTGTACAAGAACTGGCGGTTTATTGAATTTCTTATTCTTGATCTAGATATTAATCTCTGGCACAGTCGTTCAACTAGTTCTTTATGCATAATGTATAAAATTTTTCATAACTCTGACCAATCTTTGCATCTAGATCTTCCTGGACAGTACCATGCTGCTCGTAATACTAGATAGTATGCAGTTAATTCTAACAGTCTTGCCTTCTCCATCAAAAAGCTCAATAATACACAGTATTCTAGAAGTTTTATTCCTGCTGTGAACCAGATTGTGGAATGATTTTCTTAATTAACCAGTTGGATAGGTGGAACTTGAATAGTTCATTTATGAAATGTCTATTTTCATGTTGTTACTGTTCTTAAAATATCAATTTCTTTGTTTCTTTTCTTCACTGAACTATTTTTCCTTGTTGGAGCCCTTGGGCTTGAAGCACCTTGCTTTTACAACAAGGGTTGTATCTTAGCTATCAATAATAATAATAATAATAATAATAATAATAATAATAATAATAATAATAATGATAATAATAATAATAATAATAATAATAATAATAATAATAATAATAATAATAATAATAATAATAATAATAATGTTGTGTTGTATGTGCAATGTCTAAAATATAATTCAGCTAAAAGTATAAGAACTCTAATTCATTTACTTTCTTTCAGAATTACCTGTATGTTCCAAGTCTTCAAGAAGATACGTTAACAGTACTGGAGAGATTCTCTTCACTAATTACAGGTAAGGGGTTCATATGGAAATGTGACTGGTTAATTTCAGGTACCATTCACTCTTAGAGTATCATAAAATACATTAACACAAACCAAAATTTGTGAAATTCATTCTAATTATTCCAGTCTTCCCTCACCCAATGAGCTATCCTAAACATGTGCTTCTTTTCCCTTATAATTGCAAAAATCCTCTGATAATTATGACTAAGCCCTTTGTCATGGCAGTCATTGAGATCCTACTCAAAAATGGTGAAAGTCGTTTTTTCATACATTGTCTCAACTTGAACCTACCCATATGTTCATGTGTGTCATGCACAATTATAGACATTGTGATTGCACTATTCACAGAAAAATATGTATACATATACTTCTGTTAGATTTCACAGTTGTCTCTATCTTGAGCTTTTAATTTAATACTTCTTCATTCATCATCTACTTCGCGCTTCATAGACCTCAGCCATGTAGGTCTGGTCTTCCAACTCTTCTAGTGTCTTGTAAACCCCAGCTGAACGTTTGGTGAACTAATCTCACTTGGGGAGTGCGAAGAGTATGCCCAAATCATCTCCATATACTATCCCACAACGAACTAGCAAATCTCCTAATTTCTCCTAATGTACTTTTCCATTCAGAAATGGGAACACCATTACCATATACAAAAATGCAGACCTATTTTGGATTCTCCAAACAAACAAACAAAATTTATTTTTCATCTAATAATTTTGACATCTCATCCAAATCACTCGACTCATAATTACAATCATAATGTTACTTCTCTAGAATCTATTTGTAATGAGCACCACTCAAATACTGAGTGTATTCTCCAGTGTTTCAAATTAGATTAATCCTAAAACATCTCTCACCTCTCACTGTCCTTGTTTTAGTTAACTCTTGCCTTTGCTTAACACAATTTTCAGCCTTTTTTAAAAAAAAATCTAGATGCATACGCTGTCCCAAAAACACACACCTTCAGCAAACCACGCCAATTTTTGATACTTTCACTCTTACCTCTTCCAACTTCCCTAACGCTGCACTAAATCATATGCCCTTCAATTGATTAACAACGTTCTTTGAAAAGCAGCAATACATTAGTCAATCTAATTTTTAAACTATTGTGTGTTTTAGCTCTTATAAGGCAGTGGTTGATCTTTTTGTTACTGGCATTTGCTAATACGAACTAGATCTACTATAGTAAACACTTTCATCCCATGCATACTACTGTGTATAAGCCCTGATACATCACACATTAGAAACCTATATTTCACAGTAACCTCATTGACCTTTATAAAAGCCATACACATTTGCCATCTTTCATCCAGCTTCCACATAGGTACTATTGGACTATTCAGTGGACTCTCACTTGGCTCAATCTCTCTCTCGCAACATACAGCCAAAAGTGACTGGGGTTTCTGATATATAAGGGGATCCTGACTCAAAACTAGCTCACTCGTACACCAGGGACTTCTCCAAGTCCTCATCTCCATAACTCGGAGCTCTTGTTCTTTCCCACAGTATAAGAAGTTTTAGTATTCAATCTAATTTGGCCAAACAGTTTTTAGTATTCTCATTCTATTTGCTGAATTTCACCATTTATCACATAACCTGAAATATACCCTCCACAGCACACATCACTCCTTGCTTGTTTCCTACTTGTATGTACTTTCCCATATTTTCTTTTGCACATCCAATTTTATAAACATACTGCAGTCTCTCCAATAAATATGAACCCATCAAATAGATATGCTACTCTCTTTACCCTCAGGCACACTATTCTATCTTATTTCTCTTCTTCTTGTTTTGTTGTTTTTATAGTTTATATAGGAAATATTTATTTTGTTGCTGCTGCTGTTCTTCAAATATTTTATTTTCCTTGTTTCCTTTCTTCACTGGGCTATTTTACATGTTGGAGCCCCTGTGCTTAAAGCATCCTGCTTTTTCAACTAGGCTTGTAGTTAAGCAAGTAATAATAATAATAATAATAATAATAATAATAATAATAATAATAATAATAATAATAATAATAATAATAATCCACAAATAAACAATCGCAGACATCTGCATGCACCCAATTACAAAATACATTTACTTCTAGAAACATACCCATAAATTCTTTGGAAGCTGTGTACTCTACATATCCTTCTATATATTATTTCAAGGCTTCTAATCATTAGAGATATATATGGTTGGGGCTATTCATTTTCACGTGTTACACCTGCAATATTGGCTACAAACATTTCTATATGATTATATATACTGTATTCTATTTCATTTAAAATACAATTTATTTTCGTCATCCACAGATATACTTTTCAATAAAAAATATATCCCAATAGAAAAAATTATTTTTTTATCTCACACAACAGCAGAAGTGCATATCCTCAGGACCCATCACTGTGTGGGTCCTGCATATCCTCCATTTTTACAAATAATTTTACTACCTTCCAAACTACGATATGTCCCTGTCATTTTTTATACTTAAAAATTGTTTTACTCATCATATTCTACTTAAATTCTCCCACCAAGTTCCACATTAGCATTCTCCCGATGATAATGATATACCTATGTCCAAATATCTTATATGATTTATTTATTCAACAGTCATTGTATTGCTTTTACCTTTGGTAAGGGTAGAAGAGACTCTTTAGCTATGGTAAGCAGCTCTTCTAGGAGAAGGACACTCCAAAATCAAACCATTGTTTTCTAGTCTTGGGTAGTGCCATAGCCTCTGTATCATGTCTTTTCACCGTCTTGGGTTAGAGTTCTCTTGCTTGAGGGTACAATCGGACACACACTTCTCTGTTATTTCTCTTCCTCTTCTTTTGTTAAAATTTTTATAGTTTATATAGGAAATGTTTATTTTAATGTTATTGTTTTCGAAATATATTTTTCATTGTTTGCTTTCCTCACTGGGCTATTTTCCCTGTTTGAGCCCCTTGGCAAGCTGATTTTCCAACTAGGGTTGTAGCTTAGCAAGTAATAATAACTTTTTTCTTCCGAGGACCTTGGTTGACACGAGTGTGTTAGTATCCTATCTCCTTTCATCTTTCAGGTTCTGAAAGATATTTTCTTTTTAAATGCTGCTCTCTCTCTCTCTCTCTCTCTCTCTCTCTCTCTCTCTCTCTCTCTCTCTCTCTCTCTCTCTCTCTCTCTCTCTCTCTCAATGTGGCAATTTCTTTCCATACAAAATAGCAAATACTTGGAATAGACTATCAGCAGATGTAAACAATAACACTTAGGTAAACCAGTTCAAGAATAAGTTAGACAAATCCATAAGAGTTCTCTAAATGCTTAAACTTAATCGCTCTACCAAAGAGCATGTGGAGTCTTCGCGGATGGACTAAAAAGTCCTTGAGACATCCAAAATCCGTGTAACTCAATCTCTCTCTGTTCTGCATATTAACAGGGGAGCAAGAGGGCATTAAATGGATACCTTGTGCTGTCAAAGTTTGGTGTCATTTTTTGTATACTTGGGTCCTTATAGAATGCATTTTGCTTGGTCAAGCTTCTGTGAATTTCGTAGAAACGTCTACATAGGGATAGTTTTGAGATGACCCACAAGCTAATTTTTTGCCAGTTTTGTTGCAATAGAAAATAAGGGATATCATTGTTTTTCAAGGAATTTGTCTAACCATACAGTTTAAGCTGTTATCGTAATGCTAATGAAAGATAGAAGAATTATTTTTATTTTCTTTAGATATCCATTACATTACATTTCAGCATCTACGGTACTTGCCAAAGACTACATTATCAGGTGTATATAGAGTCGGTTTTCGAAAATATTGTTGTAATATTTCTGTTATATAGTAATAGTACATAAAATGTACTAGTATTTCCTGTTACATAATTTGTACATCCTTCCGAAGGACATATTTAAAGTATCAATTTGACTTACTATATAAGACTTCACTGTTCTCTTAAACATAAAATGAAGTTGAAATATGCACATTTGTGTCGTAAGGCAATCAAAAGATTTGTTTTAAGCTTAGACTTTTGTAGAAATTTTTATATTTTGCTTCAACAAACCACAAAAAAACATTTTTTATACTAATAGTAAGAACTTTTACATTGCATTTCATTGTCGATTTCTTACGAATTTTTTAAATATATAAAAAGCAATGTTTGGTATTAGCAAGAATCAGCTTTGTCTGTATATAACCCTTGAAAAAGTTGGTGCCTTTCTTTGACAGTGACAGCCAAGAAAAGGAACATTTTTATTCTTGCTGCAGACGCAAATCTCCGCACGCTGAGTTTTGCACATGCACCTTAAACGTATTCCCAGATTAGCTGTGATACTGGAGTCAGTGTTGCAGAGATATTTAGCAGAGAACAGCCACATGATGTGAAGTCAACCATTTTAGTTTTGCTATACGTGAGGACTTGCTTATGATTGTTGCAATAGCTGAATTTTGAGTGTGTTGTAGAAGAGCATCTTCTGCTTGTAGAAGGCTTTAATAGTCTGGATTTAGCTATTAGTATTTTGTCTCTGCAATTCAACCAATGATAGTTCAGTGCTACCTGATGCATGCACTACTAAGGACAGGCAAGATTGCATCAGTTCGGCACTGATAATCTGCAACTGCATATCTTTAGCAAATAATTTCAGGGGATTAAAAAGCATCTGCTCTAGACATAGCCAAAACTTTTTGCCAAGTCAGTAGAACAATATCATCATCTTTACCTGGAAATGCATAAAAGAATGGTAACAAGTTGCATTTGTCCTTATCTAATTAAATGAATGTATCATGGCTACGGATAAATGTCTCAAGATCTGCTAAAACTCATAGATTGGTCAAGGAAGTTGATATTGCTCTGTAACAGATTACCAGAATGATAACATCTATGTCACTGGAAGGAATGACAATACGATTTGCACCTAATTCTTCGGCACTGTAAATTGTATGGAGGATGGTTCGATTGCCAGCTTCCGTGCGAGTTGGTCCATGTGTGGTGATGTCTCTCTCACTTCTTTTCTTAAAAAATATTATTTTTTACTTCTCTGTAATGAAGTGGCTAGTAGAGATGAACTGGACAACACGAAATCCCTGAAGGTAGGCACTGAAAGGTGATTCTGGATATTATATAGCTCCTGTAATCCTGATTTTTTTTTTGCCTTGTCTTTTCAATTACACTTAGACTGGGAAGTTGATCATATTTAGCAGAGCAAGAGTGAATATATAATGTTCATTGGGACATCTCGAAGAAGGATGTATCTGTAGCGTTGTTCTAAGTCTTTTTTTTTTTTTGGGGGGGGGGGGTGAAATAGCCACCTGTGGGTTGCATATATGGCATCAACAATGACAGAAGTATTGAATGTTACCTTAGGTAATGTATCTAGACATTTTATGCAAGTGTCTTCCAATACTCTCATTCTGCCCTCAGTCAAATAAGGAGGATTTGAATTTCAGTACAGTCATATTCTTCAGCAGTTATCACCCGAGAAACTATCTGAAGCAGATATGTTTCTGAAAACTTCTTAATTTTTTCTTTCTTAAAAGTCTTTCTCACAGTTGTTTACCTTCACTTTCAAGGAGGCAAGTATTTAGGCTTTTCCTCCAATAAATTTGACTTGATTCAAGTCACTGAGGTTCTTTGGAAGCACAAACACTATATGATATGCAAACCAATCTTTCTACTGTGAGCTTTTGGAATAGGTTGACCATTTCTGTGATGGTCACTTGAAGATAACCCTGTGCTGTCTGCTAATCCTTGAGACGATGACCGATCCAAATTCATGATTTTTGGGTGGTGTCTCAATACTAGTGTTCATATGAAGCACTCTCTTCAACTTAACAATATTTTCAGCAAACATGGGTTTTGTGGAAAGCCATTTCATTTGGGTTTTTAGTGTCAACGTGATCCCCCAAGTATACATGGCTTTGGTTCACTTCAGTATTGTATTTCTGTTCAAGAACCATACAGTCTTGCCAGTCCTTCACTTCAGTGTTGTATTTCTGTTCAAGAACCATACAGTCTTGCGTGTCCTTAGTAGTTTGTGTATCAGATGGCACTGAATAATCTTTGATGTAGTTGCTGGTGTAAATCAGGACTGTTGCTCAGTCTTCCACCAGCAGAGGATGTTCTTCTAAAATATATTAAACGTTCCGCTATTGCAACGACCATGATAAAGTTCTCATACTTGACTTAACACAAAAGTTATTGACAACATTAAATGGCTAATCTCTGGAGGAAAAAAAAAAAACCTGACTCCAGTTTACATGAGAAAAAGTTAACTCCGTATAAATTGAATGTGCTAAAAACAATGTACTTGGAATTGTCTGCAGCAAGAATAATATTTCTTTTTCTTAGCTGTCATTGTCAATGGAAAGCACCATTTTGCTCAAGCGAAATATACTTGATCGTTGATACTGACAAATATTAAGCACTGACTTTTTTTTATATCTCAAAAGTCCATAAGGAAAATGCAAGGAAATACAATTATATTGATATTTTCTGCTATAAAGCTAAATATTAAGATTTGTATAAAATGCAAATCTATTTCCATGACACACTGTGCAATATCTTATTTAAATTATTATGTTAGGATAATGAAGTCATATATGAAATATCAAATTTGCAATGATACACCTTCCTAGCAATTATGTCACTATTTCTTGTGTGGTGAAT
>NW_027168492.1:0-20000 GCF_036898095.1 Palaemon carinicauda | reverse complement strand
TGCTTGCCTTAGTCCTTTGTCCCTTCTCATTTCTACATTATTATTATTATTATTATTATTATTATTATTATTATTATTATTATTATCATTATTATTATCATTATTATTATTATTATTTAGAGGAAGAGTGGAAGTTAGTAAAAGAAAATTTTGTTGGATTTGCAAGTGATGTGTGTGGCAAGAAGTTTGTTGGAATTGCAAGTGATGTGTGTGGCAAGAAGTTTGTTGGAATTGCAAGTGATGTGTGTGGCAAGAAGTTTGTTGGAGGCAGCATGAGGAAGGGCAGTGAATGGTGGAATGAAGGAGTGAAGGTAAAAGTGGAAGAGAAAAAGAGGGCTTTTGAAGAATGGCTGCAGAGTAATAGTGTAGAGAAGTATGAAAGATATAGAGAGAAAAATGTGGAAGTGAAGCGCAAGGTAAGTGAGGCAAAGAGGGCAGCAGACCTGAGGTGGGGTCAGGGATTGGGTCATTCATATGAGGAGAATAAGTAGTAGTTTTGGAAAGAAGTGAAGGGTGTAAGGAAGGCTGGTTCAAGAATCGAAGAGACAGTGAAAGATGGAAATGGAAGGTTGTTAAAAGGAGAGGAGGCAAGGAAAAGGTGGGCGGAATATTTTGAAAGTTTACTGAATGTTGAGGATAATAGGGAGGCAGATATAATTGCTGTTGCAGGTGTTGAGGTGCCAGTGATGGGAGATGAGAATGGGAGAGAGAGAGGGGAAGTGAGATCACTAGATGAAACGAGAGTAGGAAAAGCATCTGGTATGGATGGTGTGAGAGCTGAGATGTTGAAGGAAGGTGGTGTGACTGTACTTGAATGGTTGGTGAGATTGTTTAATATGGGTTTTGTGTTGTCAATGGTACCAGTAGATTGGGTTTGTGCGTGTGTTGTACCACTATATAAGGGTAAGGGAGATGTGCATGAGTGTTGTAATTCATGGGGTATTAGTTTGTTGAGTGTGGTGGGAAAAGTGTATGGTAGAGTAATGATTAATAGGATTAAGGATAAAACAGAGAATGCAATCTTAGAAGTACAGGGTGGTTTTAGAAGAGGTAGGGGTTGTATGAATCAGATTTTTACAGTTAGGCAGATATGCGAGAAATATTTAGCAAAAGGTAAGGAGGTGTATGTTGCGTTTATGGATCTGGAGAAAGCATATGATAAGAGTCGATAGGGAAGCAATGTGGAATGTGATGAGGTTATATGGAGTTAGTGTAAGGTTGTTGCAAGCAATGAAAAGTTTCTACAAAGGTAGTAAAGCATGTGTTAGGATAGGAAATGAAGTGAGCGATTGGTTTCCGGTGAGAGTGGGGCTGAGACAGGGATGTGTGATGTCACCGTGGTTGTTTAACTTGTATGTTGATGGAGTGGTGAGAGAGGTGAATGCTTGAGTGCTTGGACTAGGATTGAAACTGGTAGAATAGAGTGACCATGAATGGGAGGTAAATCAGTTGTTGTTTGTGAATGATACTGTACTGGTTGCAGACGGAGGAAGAGTAGCTTGGCCGATTAGTGACAGAATTTGGAAGGGTGTGTGAGAGAAGGAAGTTGAGAGTTAATGTGGGTAAGAGTAAGGTTATGAGATGTATGAGAAGGGAAGGTGGTGCGAGGTTGAATGTCATGTTGAATTAGGGGAAGTACATTGGTATATGTATGTATGTAACTTTGCTTCTTATTTAGGTAATTTTCTTTTAGTTAATTCATTACAAAAACTACTTTTTCTTTGCCTTTCTTATGAGTTACAATGCCCAAAAGGCTATACACTACAGTACCAAACTCTATTCAATGAACTATACACATGCACTCATTAACCTTGCACAAATCAACTTAATACAGACGCTGTATATCAAACCACGTAACTAGGACACATAGCACCTATGTTATACGATACAAGGCCTTCTCCTTAATCTTAGTTTATCTTCCATTCCAAACTCTACTTGACAATGTTTCAGAATTTATTCCACACTTCATCCGATATTTCTTCATCTACCACATACCGTACATTATTTGTATCTCTCTCTCTCTCTCTCTCTCTCTCTCTCTCTCTCTCTCTCTCTCTCTCTCTCTCTCTCTCAGCATGGACGAATCTTGCCCTTGCTACAAGCTCAAATATAATACTCTTAATGTTACTATGTCTGTCATTCCAATCATCATCCTGAAACATTCGACCTCTTATTTCTCAACTCATCTGCAATTGTATGGCGGTCTGCTTTTCTTTCGGATATCGATTGCGTCCATTATCAAGTATTTATTCCCAAGGAGAGTTCTTCCATTCATTGGCTGTTTCTTCTTTTACCTAACCGCCTACACTGTTTTGTTTACAAGATCACATTCTATTATTATTATTATTATTATTATTATTATTATTATTATTATTATTATTATTATTATTATTACTTGCTAACCTACAACCCTAGTTGGAAAAGCAGGATGCAATAAGCCCAGGGGCCCCAACAGGGAAAATCGCCCAGTGAGGAGAGGAAACAGGGAAAAATAAATACTTTAAGAACAGTAACAACAATAAAATAAATATTTCCAATATAAACTATAAAAAATTTAACCAAACAAGAGAAAGAGAAATTGGATAGAATATAGTGCCTGAGTGTATCCTCAAGTAAGAGGAACTTGACCCAATATATGGTCTTTCAGACTTTTATTTTTACTTTACCAACACTCAACCAGTCTTTGTAAATTATTATCTGAACTCTCTCTCCTACTTCAAACATTAGACATTGAAACACTTACTCTCATTTATTCACGTGTATTCACATTATGTTAAGTGTCCACTTCCTTTCTCCCTAAAGTGAAATATGTCTGTCCAGTTCTTTGACCACTTGACACATTCTCTAGCTAAGGTAGCCCCAGGAAATCTCTGCACCAGTACCTATCAAGAAACTATTTTACAATCTATTTGTTACTCGTGCAGTAATTCTGCCATCTCTTTCTTGCAATGCTTATAGGAATAAATCCATTTTTTACCATCCAGACGTACTTCACATCACCTTTTTCTTCATGTGTAGTATCTCACACTTGCAGCCTATCTCAATATTGGTACTATGGAAATTATTATTATTATTATTATTATTATTATTATTATTATTATTATTATTATTATTATTATTATTATTATTATTAATTGCTAAGCTACAACCCTAGTTGGAAAAGCAGGATGCTATTAACCCTTGTGGGCCCAACAGAGAAAATAGCTCAGTGAGGAAAGGAAACAAGGGACAATAAAATCTTTCAAGAACAGTAACAACGTTAAAAGAAATATTTTCTATATAAACTATAAAAAATAACAAAATAAGAGGAAAAGAAATTAGATAGTGTGCCAGAGTGTACCCTCAAGCAAGAGAACTCTTTTGAGATAAAAGGTAATTAACCCAGTTCTTGATAAACTTCTAGTCTTTTTCTCAAATACTTTCGAAACACCTACCATTGTCTTCACTCTAAATATGTATAAGGGAGTCTGTCCATCTAATTGCTCGACATGCTAATTTAATAAGTATCTTAACTCATTATCAGGTCTGCCTTTTGTTTTGGCATTACTTTCAAAATATAGGGACCTTTATCAAGCACTATATACTCTATCCAGCGTTGTTAATTAAACGGTATATAACTCATACACAAATATTTTTTATGCTCTTGCAAATTGAAAAATTACTAATGCTACCTCTCTACTAAATTTCTGTGTTACCTCGGTCTCTATCGTACACTAAACCACATTATTAACAAATACTGTATCTCTCTCTCATGTGATATTATACAAGACCTTACATTGTCTCCTTTCATTTTGGAATCAACATGATATTTATCTATAATGTTACTTGACACTTTTCTCTTTTTCTAAATTGCACTCCAAATTCAGTAACATTTTTTCCATTTCCTTATATTTCCACAATCATATTTTACACTTTCTCATTCACTGTTTCCTTTAATCTCACTGAAGATATTTGGTCTCACACAAAAACTTACAAATACTAAATGGTTGACACTTATTTCTGTCTCTCCATCCTTTCACATGAATTATTGGTTCTCCTATACATGGTCTTTTTATCAAATTCATCTGAAATAGTCTTGATGTCTGCTTTCATTTATTTAAACCTTTTAGCCATAGTAAGTAGCTCTTCTAGAAAAAGGACACTCTCAAATCAAACCATTGTTCTCTAGTCTTGAGTAGGGCCATAGACTCTGTACTATGGTCTTCCACTGTCTTGGGTCAGAGTTCTCTTGTTTGAGGGTAAAATCGGACACACAATCCTATCTAATTTCTCTTCCACTGTTTTGTTAAATTGTTATAGTTTATTTAGGAAATATCTATTTTATTGTTGTTACTGTTTTTGAAACATTTAATTTTTCCTTGTTTCCTTTCCTCACTGGGCTATTTTACCTGTTGGGGCCCCTGGGCTTATAGCATCCTGCTTTTCCAACTATGGTTGTAGCTTAGCAAGTAATAATAATAATAATAATAATAATAATAATAATAATAATAATAATAATAATAATAATAATAATAATAATAATAATATAGTACTGTCATCTCAGGATGCCAGAAAACCTAAAATCAATCAATCAATCAATAGCTTCAAATATCAACTTGTGACCTCCCTTAACAGCACGTGACCCAGAGCCTATCACTAATAGACTCCAACATTTTCCCCTAAATAATTCTTTCTATATCTAGCGATATACTGAAGCAAGCTCGTTAAAGTCTAGCTTCTCAATGCCTATCTACCTGTTGCCTTGGCACGTTGCCCTTTCCCTTATGTTGTATGCTCTGTTAGTGTTATTCATGTACTTTAACTTTTAGTTTATTATAAACAAATTTCCTCTACATTTCCTTAGAGCTACAAGGACTAAGGTCAAATAAGCATTATACATTACAGTACCGAGTTTTATTCAATGCACTATCTACTTGCACTCATTAACCTTGCACAAATCAACTTAATACAGACAGTACGACAAAGGATATAAATAACCCCAATGTAATGCTATGCCAGACATTCCTTTCAGTCTTGCTTCATTTTCCATTCTAAACTCTACTTGAATTTCCTTTAAAATATGTTTTCATACACTTCCTAGTTTAATAACCTCCCCCCCTCTCTCTCTCTCTCTCTCTCTCTCTCTCTCTCTCTCTCTCTCTCTCTCTCTCTCTCTCTCTCTCTCTCTCTCTCTCTCTCTCTCTCTCTCTCTCAGGAGAATCTGACTCCTTATTTTATTTCCTTTTCTGTCATTCCATTCTTCCACATGAATCATAACACACTTATTCTTCACATTCTTCTGCAATTTTCCCTATGTCTGCATTCATCTCTCACCAGTGATTGATCCTTATCACCTTTACATACTGCATTCATTAAGCATTTATTCAAAGAGGGAGTTCTATCTCTGCCTGTTCTCTTCAATCAAGCAACTGACTTCATTTAGTTCTCTTTTTTAAATCACTTTCTTGCAAGGAACTTAACAATTCTGACCAAAGTTACTCTTAAAACATACGTTTCTTTAGCTTTAAGTTTCTCACAAGACCACCATTCAATCGTTCCCTTTTCAATCACAACCATTCTGACCAAAGTTACTTTAAAACAGACGTTCCTTCAGATTTAAGTTTCTCACATGACCAACATTCAACCTTAACCTTTTCAAACACAACCTTTCTGACCAGAGTTACTTTGAAACAGATGTTCCTTCAGATTTAATTTTCTCACATGACCAACATTCAACCTTTCCTTTTCAAACACAGCCATTCTGACCAGAGTTACTTTGAAACAGATGTTCCTTCAGATTTAAGTTTCTCACATGCCCAACATTCAACCTTTCCCTTTTCAAACACAGCCATTCTGACCAAAGTTACTTTAAAACATAAGTTTCTCACATGACCAACATTCAACCTTTCCCTTTTCAATCACAACCATTCTGACCAAAGTTACTCTTAAAACATATGTTCCTTCACTCAAGATTCTCACATGACCAACATTCAACCTTTCCCTTTTCAATCACAACCATTCTGACCAAAGTTACTCTTAAAACATATGTTCCTTCACTCAAGATTCTCACATGACCAACATTCAATCTTTCCCTTTTCAATCACAACCATTCTGACCAAAGTTACTCTTAAAACATATGTTCCTTCACTCAAGATTCTCACATGACCAACATTCAATCTTTCCCTTTTCAATCACAACCATTCTGACCAAAGTTACTCTAAAACATATGTTCCTTCACTCAAGATTCTCACATGCCCAACATTCAACCTTTCCCTTTTCAAACACAGCCATTCTGACCAAAGTTACTTTAAAACATAAGTTTCTCACATGACCAACATTCAACCTTTCCCTTTTCAATCACAACCATTCTGACCAAAGTTACTCCTAAAACATATGTTCCTTCACTCAAGATTCTCACATGACCAACATTCAATCTTTCCCTTTTCAATCACAACCATTCTGACCAAAGTTACTCTTAAAACATACGTTCCTTCAGACTCAAGTTTCTCACATGACCACCATTCAACCTTTCCCTTTTCAATCACAACCATTCTGACCAAAGTTACTCTTAAAACATACGTTCCTTCAGACTCAAGTTTCTCACATGACCACCACTCAACCTTTCCCTTTTCAATCACAACCATTCTGACCAAAATTACTCTAAAACATACGTTCCTTCAGACTCAGTTTCTCACATGACCAACATTCAACCTTCCCCTTTTCAATCACAACCATTCTGACCAAAGTTACTCTAAAACATACGTTCCTTCAGACTCAAGTTTCTCACATGACCAACATTCAACCTTTCTCTTTTCAATCACAACCATTCTGACCAAAATTACTCTAAAACATACGTTCCTTCAGACTCAGTTTCTCACATGACCACCACTCAACCTTTCCCTTTTCAATCACAACCATTCTGACCAAAATTACTCTAAAACATACGTTCCTTCAGACTCAGTTTCTCACATGACCAACATTCAACCTTCCCCTTTTCAATCACAACCATTCTGACCAAAGTTACTCTAAAACATACGTTCCTTCAGACTCTTAAGTTTCTCACATGACCACCACTCAACCTTTCTCTTTTCAATCACAACCATTCTGACCAAAGTTACTCTAAAACATACGTTCCTTCAGACTCAGTTTCTCACATGACCAACATTCAACCTTCCCCTTTTCAATCACAACCATTCTGACCAAAGTTACTCTAAAACATACGTTCCTTCAGACTCAAGTTTCTCACATGACCAACATTCAACCTTTCTCTTTTCAATCACAACCATTCTGACCAAAATTACTCTAAAACATACGTTCCTTCAGACTCAGTTTCTCACATGACCACCACTCAACCTTTCCCTTTTCAATCACAACCATTCTGACCAAAATTACTCTAAAACATACGTTCCTTCAGACTCAGTTTCTCACATGACCAACATTCAACCTTTCCCTTTTCAATCACAACCATTCTGACCAAAGTTACTCTTAAAACATACGTTCCTTCAGACTCAAGTTTCTCACATGACCACCACTCAACCTTTCCCTTTTCAATCACAACCATTCTGACCAAAATTACTCTAAAACATACGTTCCTTCAGACTCAGTTTCTCACATGACCACCACTCAACCTTTCCCTTTTCAATCACAACCATTCTGACCAAAATTACACTAAAACATACGTTCCTTCAGACTCAGTTTCTCACATGACCAACATTCAACCTTTCCCTTTTCAATCACAGCCATTCTGACCAAAGTTACTCTTAAAACATACGTTCCTTCAGACTCAAGTTTCTCACATGACCACCACTCAACCTTTCCCTTTTCAATCACAACCATTCTGACCAAAATTACTCTAAAACATACGTTCCTTCAGACTCAGTTTCTCACATGACCACCACTCAACCTTTCCCTTTTCAATCACAACCATTCTGACCAAAGTTACTCTAAAACATACGTTCCTTCAGACTCTTAAGTTTCTCACATGACCAACATTCAACCTTTCCCTTTTCAATCACAACCATTCTGACCAAAGTTACTCTTAAAACAGACGTTCCTTCAGACTCAGTTTCTCACATGACCAACATTCAATCTTTCCCTTTTCAATCGCAACCATTCTGACCAAAGTTACTCTAAAACATACGTTCCTTCAGACTCAGTTTCTCACATGACCAACATTCAACCTTCCCCTTTTCAATCACAACCAGACCAACATTCAACCTTCCCCTTTTCAATCACAACCATTCTGACCAAAGTTACTCTAAAACAGACGTTCCTTCAAACTCAAGTTTCTCACATGACCACCATTCAACCTTTCCCTTTTCAATCACAACCATTCTGACCAAAGTTACTCCAAAACGTACGTTCCTTCATACTCAAGTTTCTCTAAAACATACGTTCCTTCAGACTCAAGTTTTTCACATGACCAACATTCAACCTTTCCCTTTTCAATCACCTGTTTGCAGAGGTCGATCTCCTACAAATATATTAAAACTCTAATTCACCTTCCCTCCATTCTTCTCTATTCACAGCATCATCCAATTAGTGTTCTTCCTTCGTTTCATATCCAGGCACCATCCTTGCATTTCAGGTAACTTCAACATTACTTCGTCAATTTTTGTAGTAAATAGAAATTGACACAGTTCTAGATACAAATAATAATAATCTTAAATTCTTCTGAAACATTTACCACCGACTTCACCCTAAATATATGTACACTCTGGCACACTCTTTATCTTATTTCTCTTCCTCTTGTTTTGTTAAAGTTTTTTTTATAGTTTATACAAATGTTACTGTTCTTAAGATATTCTATTTTTTTCTTGTTTCCTTTCGCCACTGGGCTATTTTCTGTGCTGGAGCCCTTGGGCTCATAGCATCCTGCTAGGGTTGTAGCTTAGCAAGTAATGATGATAATAACCACATAAATACATCTATAGTATTACAAGTGAGATACAGTATAAGACCTTACTTTTTCCATTATAGACTGTAGTTAATATTCATATAGAAATTTTAATTGGCAATTTATATTCCATTCCAAATGCAGTAAAATTGTTACTATTTTCAGTACCATATTTTGCACATGTCGTTCAGTCACACCATAAACGTTTTTCGCATGAATCATGGATTTTTCATATACATTCTATTCATCACATTCATGTGTAATAGGCTGGTTTTCTCGTTATTTAAAGCATAAACAATTATATTTCTTATTCCTGAATTTTGTCACATTTGGATATTTTATTCTTATACTGCACAATGAATTTTTTACTTTGCCAAACTATTACATCATCTTACATAATTCAATTTATCAGTTTCACTCGGCTAATAATTATGAATCTCATTTTATATGCTTCAAGTAAATGCATGTATAACTATTCCAGTCCATTTGGCTAATTTGCATATATGAGTCCCACTTTTTTAAGTTTCTTGTATATATGCTTCGATAACTTTTCCAGTTTCCTTTGGCAAATTCCCATTTTCTATGTTTCAAGTACATGTATAATTTTGCAGAAATGGCTGAAATCGTGGTGCTTCCAGCAGCAGATTGGGGTACTACACCTGGAAGGGTAACACGCATTGCCCCCTCCTCCGGCCGGTACTGGAGGAGTCTGGAACCAGCCCGGGGGGAACTGGTCGCTCATTCGTCCCTGGTACTAAACTGAAAGGTTTGCAAACCTATCTTTAAAAAATGGAACACAAAATAGCTAAAGGCAACTCAAGAGGCTAAATTGACTGCTCATTGAACTCTTTAACACCATTTTTATGCTGTAGCTGTGAGAAACTTTCAAATAAAATAATCCTGTGAACCAATACTTCTATTCTTTAAATACAACCAATCCTGTGAACCAATACTTCTATTCTTTAAATACAACCATTTTTTGTAATTTGTGGTTTTGAAATGAGACATTAAAAAAATGTTTTTTTAATTTTTCTTTAATTTTTCTTATTGAAAAAATATACATGGTAATTTTTCTTATTGAAAAAAATAAACTTGAACATAGGAATACAGTTGTAAGGCAAAATTGAATAACCCAAAAGATTTAGGGCAAGTAAATTATTGACAGGCAAAATTGAATCGCCCAAAAGATTTAGGGCAAGTAAATTATTCAAGGCAACACTTCAAACACGGAAATAAAAAAAATATGACTTTGTTAATGAAACACACAAAAGTTGACAGGCCATTTTTATACATAATGGAAAACTTCACTGCCACAGCAGCAGCAACAAAAAAAAAAAAAAAAAAAAAATTAAATTCAAATATTCAAATCGTTTACGAAGAGTGTCCAGAAACTGCGTTATATAAGCCCTGGATTACCGGCTGACTCATGGGAAGGGTGGCGGCGCTCCTCTTGATGGCTCATAGGACTGCCACTCTCTCCTCTTGATGGCTCATAGGACTGCCACTCTCTCCTCTTGATGGCTCATAGGACTGCCACTCTCTCCTCTTGATGGCTCATAGGACTGCCACTCTCTCCTCTTGACGGCTCACAGGACTGCCACTCTCTCCTCTTGATGGCTCACAGGACTGCCACTCTCTCCTCTTGATGCCTCACAGGACTGCCACTCTCTCCTCTTGATGGCTCACAGGACTGCCACTCTCTCCTCTTGATGGCTCACAGGACTGCCACTCTCTCCTCTTGATGGCTCACAGGACTGCCACTCTCTCCTCTTGACGGCTCACAGGACTGGCGCGCGCGCACTGCTATCGAAGCTCATTCCTGTGAATAATAAAATCTGAATTAGTATTGTCGTATATTTCATGTGTAACATGTTTTACATGAAAGAATTCCTGACTGATGAAATTTGACTAGAGACTAGACAAAATATCCCTTCTTTCTCCGTTGAATTCACTGACACGTCATGACCATAGCTACGAAATGAGAAATGAAAGACTTTGATAGGAGTTGTACCCAAGTCCAAATTGGTGATATCGACGGACTCAAGTCAGTCCCTTGTCACTCATTTGGACTTAAGTACTAACCAATCAAGTCTTCATTTTCCTTTTCGTGGCTATAATTATTTACTTATATATTTTGTATACGAAATAAAACTAAGCAAAAAGTTTAACGCTAACTCTCAGACAATATAACATGATCAGTAAGGTAAATTCTGAGAGCTTTGAGTCAATTATTTCCCTAAAATAAACCCTGGTCAGTAAGGAAAATTCTCAGAGCTTTTAGTCAATTATTGCCCTAAAATAAACCCTGGTCAGTAAGGAAAATTCTCAGAGCTTTTAGTCAATTATTGCCCTAAAATAAACCCTGGTCAGTAAGGAAAATTCTCAGAGCTTTGAGTCAATTATTGCCCTAAAATAAACCCTGGTCAGTAAGGAAAATTCTCAGAGCTTTGAGTCAATTATTTCCCTAAAATAAACCCTGGTCAGTAAGGAAAATTCTCAGAGCTTTGAGTCAATTATTGCCCTAAAATAAACCCTGGTCAGTAAGGAAAATTCTCAGAGCTTTGAGTCAATTATTTCCCTAAAATAAACCCTGGTCAGTAAGGAAAATTCTCAGAGCTTTGAGTCAATTATTGCCCTAAAATAAACCCTGGTCAGTAAGGAAAATTCTCAGAGATTTGAGTCAATTATTTCCCTAAAATAAACCCTGGTCAGTAAGGAAAATTCTCAGAGTTTTTAGTCAATTATTGCCCTAAAATAAACCCTGGTCAGTAAGGAAAATTCTCGGATCTTTTAGTCAATTATTTCCCTAAAATAAACCCTGGTCAGTAAGGAAAATTCTCAGAGCTTTTAGTCAATTATTGCCCTAAAATAAACCCTGGTCAGTAAGGAAAATTCTCAGAGCTTTTAGTCAATTATTTCCCTAAAATAAACCCTGGTTAGTAAGGTAAATTCTGAGAGCTTTGAGTCAAATAATTATTTCCTTAAATTAGATATAAAACAATTATGAAAGAGAAAAAATGGTATTCTCGTTGAAATTGAATAAGGAACAAATTACCACATATAAAAAACCAACAATAAAACATATGCAGAATGAGAATCAATGGAAGATCAACATATAAATTTTGACTTAAATGAAAGAACAAAAATATTGGCATTAAGAAAATGAATTTAGATAAAGGACTTAGAAGAGTGTAGAGAAGAGAGAACAAAATCTGATCATGAATAGAGAGGTGAAATAAAAGACATTGGACATGAATAGAGAGGGAACGAAAATTTGGATATGAAGAGAGGGGGGAACAAAAGTTGGACATAAATAGAAAGGGAACAAAAAATTGGACATGTACATTCTGGGAGAACAAATATTGGACATGAATATACATGGGGAACAAATATTGGACATGAACATTCTGGGAGAACAAATATTTGACATGAATATACATGGGGAACAAAAATTGGACACGAACATTCTGGGAGAACAAATATTGGACATGAATATACATGGGGAACAAAAATTGGACACGAACATTCTGGGAGAACAAATATTGGACATGAATATACATGGGGAACAAATATTGGACACGAACATTCTGGGAAAACAAATATTGGACATGAATATACATGGGGAACAAAAATTGGACACGAACATTCTGGGAGAACAAATATTGGATAAGAATATACATGGGGAACGAAAATTGGACATGAATATTCAGGACAACAAAAAATTGGACATGAATATTCAAAGGGAACAAAAAAAATGGACATGAATATTCAAAGGGAACAAAAAAATGGACATAAATTGAGAGGGGGTAACATGTAAATGGACATGAATGGAGACTCGGACCTTATAATTGGACATGAATAACGAGCGGGAACCAAATTTTGTTCATGAATAGAGCTAGGGACAAACAAATAAGGCAAAACACGGTGCTTTTTGAGTGAAAGAATTGTAAAGGGAATAAGAAAGCTGTTTTTAATACGAGGGATAAAGTCAGTAAAACCTCAATTTGAAATGAAAGAGTTAAAAGAAAACATTTGAATTGGAGAGAGAGAGAGAGAGAGAGAGAGAGAGAGAGAGAGAGAGAGAGAGAGAGAGAGAGAGAGAGAGAGAAGGAGAGAGAATCAAGCACTACCAACGAGTCAGATAACAAGGTCAAGCCTTATAAATTCACAATAGGGTCCTGCATTCGTGATTTCAAAAACTCCAGAGAGAACTTTTCAGACATACTACAAAGAGCTAAGCAGTTTGAAGAGACAGTACGTTCCTATCCCCATATAAAATCATAACCTATAATGACCCTACTGTCAAAATCATATTAATGACCCTGCCCTCAAAATCTTATTAATGACCCTGCCCTCAAAATCTTATTAATGACCCTGCCCTCAAAATCAATATCTTATTACCCTGCCCTCAAAATCAATATCTTATTACCCTGCCCTCAAAATCAATATCAAATTACCCTGCCCTCAAAATGAACAGAATTAATTAGCCTTGCCAATCCTGATTGACTGACAGATTATTAATTCAAAATGCCCATCGCCTATATGATTCTAATAAAAAGAAATAATGAATAAACAATTATTTCGAAACCCAACAACACTAGAGGAACAAAATTCGCATATAATTACCAACCAAAAGTCTACCAGCATTAAAATTGTGTTCTTTAAGGTACCGGAATCGAAGACTGTGTGGAATTTTATAAACAGAACGTAAGAATTGAGACACACAGGTTCATCCAGAGAGGCAAGTCAAAGAATATAGTTAAATCGATTAACCTTGCTTAGGAAATCCTTGCATAGTATAAGGTGCTAATATCGAAAGGCTTTGAGAAGGCAGACGTGTCTCATATTAAATACCAGGTAGTGAAGGCGTTCACTTTGAGCTAACAGTAATCCCATGATAATTACAAGAGTTCACATTGAAACAATGCAGGAGTATCGTAAGCGTGGCTACAATTATCAATAACGAGTGGCCAACTTGAGAGAGGGAGAGAGAGAGAGAGAGAGAGAGAGAGAGAGAGAGAGAGAGAGAGAGAGAGAGAGAGAGAGAGAGAGAGAGAGAGTGAGAGAGCGCCAAGGGTGATATTCAACACACCTGCCAAAGATTCAAAAGTTCAAACTTGCAGCGAATGTTTTTATGTTGAAAAGGCTGACAAGTCTTTTTATGGTTTATATATGAAATATCTGTTTTAATATTGTTATTGTTTTTCAAGAAATTCTATTTCAATTGTTCAATACTTCTCTTATCGTTTATTTATTTCCTTATTTCCTTTCCTCACTGGACTATTTTTCCCTGTTGAAGCACATGTGCTTATAGCATCTTGCTTTTCCAACTAAGGTTCTAGCTCAGCTAGTAGTAATAATAATAATAAATAAATAATAATAATAAACAATATTAAATAATATATAATAATAATAAATAATAAATGATAAATAATAATAATAATAATAATAATAATAATAATAATAATAATAATAATAATAACAGTGCAAATATCTGTAACCAATGCCAACAGTACACCGCGTGAGTTCCAAATGACAGCAGTAATTTTTGTATTCCCAATAGCAGTAGTGATTCTGTAAAAGCAGTTCATAGCTGAAACCAACAGAGAGAGAGAGAGAGAGAGAGAGAGAGAGAGAGAGAGAGAGAGAGAGAGAGAGAGAGAGAGAGAATCTACAATAAATGCTTGAAAGGCCTTCGATTTTCAGTATCAAAGTCTAAACATACATAACATTTTGTCTAGTAAAATGTATGCATGAACTGGAGTCATAGCCATCTAGTATTTTGCTGTGAATATATAAAATAATTGACTAATATAAAATGCTAATTATATCTTTTGACAGACAGCCGGCAGAAATCCTGGTTTGGACTAGTTTTCTGTTTCGCCAAAAGGTAGTTCGAGGGAAGAGGTCAGTTCAAGCTAGAAGGGGACAAGAGACACAAGCAGCAGAAAAGGAATGCTGCGTGGAACTTGCTAGTAACCTTATGGAGTGTTTTGGGTGTTGATTTGTGATCAGGGTATCCTATTGTTATACCTAAATACATCTAGATTTTAATGTTAAAAATACCCGATTGTGAACTGACAGTAGATAATCTAACATTCATTTGAGTTGTACGAGTTTATTTTATATTTGGTTTAGCTTTATTCACATTGTAACCAAAATCTGTATGAAGGATATTTATTTCTATTTACATTTAAAACTGTAAAGAAATCGATAAATATATCAATTGAAATGGTTTATTGTGTTTTGTAACCTTACTGGCTGTGTAATCAAAGCTGTTCTAAAACTAATATTGAAATTTGAGATTTCCTTATAACACGACGAACTTTATCTATCAATAAATTATAACTAACTAAAAACTGACTGGAGAAAACTGTTTATATGGTTCTTTTAAACATTTGAGTTTATTTACCCCATAAATTTCTCCATTATGTTAGAAAAATACAAATGAAACTGGTGGTATTAAGAAATGAGGACAAAAATATGTTACCCAAAATGTCAATAGTAGAAAAGTAACTGCAAATTTTCAAAATAGAAAAGTAACTGCAAATTTTCAAAATAGAAAAGTAACTGCAAATTTTCAAAATAGAAAAGTAACTGCAAATTTTCAAAATAGAAAAGTAACTGCAAATCTTCAAAGTAGAAAAGTAACTGCAAATTTTCAAAGTAGAAAAGTAACTGCAAATTTTCAAAATAGAAAAGTAACAGCAAATCTTCAAAGTAGAAAAGTAACTGCAAATTTTCAAAGTAGAAAAGTAACTGCAAATTTTTCAAAGAAGAAAAGTAACTGCAAATTTTCAAAGTAGAAAAGTGTGTGACAAATGTGTAGCTACAAACTTTCAAAGTGAAAAAAATGTGTAACTACAAATTTTCAAAGAAAAGTGGTTAACTACAAAACTATGAATAACCATAAAACTCTTGAAAAGTAAACCTCAACACTAAATATGATTAAAAATAAAATGGCTGTGGTAAAATGGAGAAAATTCCTAAAATCAAGACAATTTTGATTATAGCAGAATTAAATGTACCTAAACATATTTGTAATTTTGTAAAGTAAAATAATATACATGTGACTGGTATTTATTTCAGAGAAATGTATTGGTCTGTCTACCCAAACGCTTTGACTTCTATAAGTAATTAAATTTTCGTGTCAGGGAACCGGCAGGAATTCCAGATTGGACTAGTTTTTGGACAAGCTGAAAGAGGTAGGGGGGGGGGGGAGCGAGGTTTGGTCAGAAGGTAGTAAGTCAGAAGGTAATAAGTCAGAAGGTAATAAGTCAGACAGTCAGGGATTGTAAGTCCCTGAGGAAACAGGTACCTAAGAGAGCACTAGAGTGAAGTCTGCCAGTGCTTTTCAAGAATTTTACTTGTGTCCATTGTATTTTTTTATAAGAAATTACCATAAATACAATATAAAAAAAAGTCGTCCTGCATGTAATGGATAATATAAACAAAGTGTCTATTTTCCTTCCTGTGCAAATATAACGTATACAAATCAAGCATTACAATAATAATCAAATTAATAAACTCGTTAAAACTGCTTCGTACTCCCAACTTATTGCCAAATATGCCAAAACTAACTGCTGTTAAACACCTACGGAGTTTTCTTCAGGATTCAATTGAAAAAAAAAAAAAAAAAAAAAACTTTCCCAGAATCACATAAAAACTAAACCACACAAAAGCTATATATAGCAGACCTCAATACAAAGATTTCAGTATCCTTAATGTTACCCAACAATGCCAAAATAGGGAGAAGTGAACTTGAACTATGAAAAACTACAAAAGAAATCTTGAGTCATGAAGTAATAATAAAAATAGGGGAAAATTATCAACCAAGTAAACTGGTGTGTCTTCCACATAGGAGGAATAGAAATTGGTTTTTCATATTTTTAACCGATTTTTCAATCAGCTCATTGCAACATGTCCATTTCTACTCGCCAAAAAAAAAAAAAAAAGAAAAAAAAAGATTACATTTACAGGCCCAATGAATTGGCTTAATTCCTAGGGATTATGCCGTCATAAATTTATGAGATAAAAAATATATTAAATCTTGTTGATAAAAAAATTTAGAAATGAAAACCCTATAATGAATCACATTTAAATGTTACCTATTAAACCTCTGCTGCTTACAACATTAAAATCTTAAAAACAGAATAAACCAAAAATCGGATAAAGTTTTCTGACCAAAACATCCACAAAATACATTTTGAACAGTTAAAATGGTGCCAAACTCACTGCACCAGGAGATATATTAACGTGAATTGTGCACATTGAAAACCATGAGGCAATTTTTTATTACCTATACGAAATCTTACTAAAATCAAGGACAATGACAGAACAAACTCGATCCTACTACACCAACATACAAAACTAAGCAATTTAGTCACCTGGTAGAGTCAATAATGTCACAACCGAAAATTCAGGCTACACTTTCTTTGTCTTGCAAGGCTTAAAAAAATTGCTACATATATAAAGTGGACTATAGAGTACATAGGAAAAGAATGGACCTGTATATCACATCTTGAAATAGACCTCAATATAAGAGGATCTACAGACATCATATTTTTGTACAGCTGGAATTTTTCTATAGATGAGAACTTATTAAGGGGTGAAAGATGGTAAAAAAAAATCTTGTTAAAGGTCTGATACACTCCTACGTCAAACTGGAATACCCTAAGAAATACAGAGAAATTACGAGGAATATGTCGAGAGAGAGAGAGAGAGAGAGAGAGAGAGAGAGAGAGAGAGAGAGAGAGAGAGAGAGAGAGAGAGAGAGAGACAGAGAGAGAGACAGAGAGAGAGGGGAAGGGGGGGGGTTAGTCCATACCTGCCTTCAAATGCCCCTACATTACCCGCAAAACCAAAATATAATAAATTATACCCAACAATTTTTAAACGACAATCAAGTTTCCTAAGCCCCTCGCTCTTAAAGTTATTTAAATGGTTGCTATCAATGACTTATGACTCGAAACTTGACTTAAAAAAAATATTGTATCTGAGGTAAATACTTACGTTTTAGGAGTATCTCTTCTTAACAACTGGTACGACCAAACTGCTTCAGTACCATGGTTTGTCTGAAAAATAAAATCAAGCTGTTACAACGACAGAGTAAATGGGTAAATTGATTCCATTATTAAATAAATGCAAATGTAATCGACCTAGTATCTTATATAAGCCCTACTAGTCTACACTAAGCCAACATCGAATTTTTGATATCAAAATAACAATTACTGCAGGTTAGTTGCTTTCGCAAAAATCGAAGATAATTGCCTACATGACAAAAGACATTTCAATACACCTGGAAAAACTGGAAAAAGTCAATTCCAGTAAAACAGAATAATAAAATTCACTTGGGAAGCTAAAACGAATTTTCCCCTGGAAGAGCTGGTCAGCAAATTCCTTTTTCTGACTGAGCCTAAGTAGTTAACCACCCAGATAGGGTTTATAATTCTAATTACATCGGTAATAGCATAATTATATCATGAATCATTCTAATTAATCAAATAAATCAGTAATTAAAGATCAAATGAACCAATAATACATAAATCAATTCATTGTATTGATACAATAAGACAGAATAATCATTAGAATTAGTGTAATACAGTACAGAGGAGAAAAGAGATTTTCACAATTTAAAAAGTAAAAATACCTTCAACTCGTTATAACCAACAAGCTTTCTTGCTTGAGGGTACAACTCGGGCACACTACTCTATCTAATTTATCTTCCTCTTGTTTGGTTAAAAGTTATTATAGTTTATATAGAAAATATTCGTTTAGGTGTTGTTGCTGTTCTTGAAATATTTTATTTTCCTTGTTTCCTTTCCTCACTGGGCTATTTTTCCCTGTTGGACCCGTTGGGTTTATAGCATCCAGCTTTTCCACGTAGGGTTGTAGCTTAGCTATTAATAATAATAATAAAAAAGGTCAATTTTCGTGAGCCACTTAGCAAAACCATCAACTCACCTGTCACACCTTAATGAGAGGTAGATACTTCGACCTTGTGACTATCCGAGGACTTCATATGGTGTCTATGACCTCATAAAATGAGTTACGAAGCTTCACTGACCTTATACAAACACACACAGCAATCCTTTCAGCCTGGGGGGGGGGATACCTTGAGGGTTTGTACATTGCCAGGATCAGCAAAGCTGTACTAGTCAGGGACACCTATACTGGGTTGGTTTGCTAAGCGATCATACAAAAATCTCCTACCATCACTAAGCCGTCGTGATGATATAAACTGGCCAAATCCCAGATATGAATAGAGACATGTCCGAAGCCTTTGTCCGGCAGTGGACTAGAAACCGTTGCATTATATATATATATATATATATATATATATATATATATATATATATATATATATATATATATATATATATATATATATATATGAAATTGTCACAGACTCGACTTGTAAATTATTAAATGATACATTATTATTATTATTATTATTATTATTATTATTATTATTATTATTATTATTATTTTTATTTTCATTTTTATTATTATAATAACAATAATAATGATAGTAATAAAAATAATAACAATATCAATAATTTACAATAGTAATAACAAATAAATAATAACAATAATAATAGTAGTAGTAGTAGTAGGTGGTGGTGGTGGTTGTTAGCTAAACTACAACCCTAACTGGAAAAGGACGATGCTATAGGCCCAAAAGCTCCAACAGGGAAAAATAGCCCAGTAAGGAAAGGAAATAAGGAAACAAATATGAATGAAATAGGAAAAGACATAAGCTTAGATGACACTGATATTAAATTGATATAAATGACTAAATATTAATAATTCCTCTTAATAACAATATTAAAACTGGATAATAGTTTACACCCATTACAAAATTGAATGGGAAATTGATATGTCAGATATGCAGGTCAATATTCTAATAGTTTTGCCAATATTAGTAATTATGAATATACTGTTGGACAACATACACCTACAGTATAAATATTCTTTACTCATACTGTTGCATATAAACATAAGAAAACATAAGCAGTTTTATATCTATATATATATATTTTATATATATATATATATATATATATATATATATATATATATATATATATATATATATAATATATATATATTATATATATATATT
>NW_027168491.1:52500-70725 GCF_036898095.1 Palaemon carinicauda | reverse complement strand
AACTTTATGCCTTCAGAGCCATGCCTTTCGGTCTAAACATAGCCCCAAGGATTTTCACGAACATTACGAACGCAGCCGTCCATCAATTACGCCTAAAGGGGATCCAAGTAGTTGCCTAATTGGACGACTGGCTGGTGTGGGCAGCATCCAGGACAGAATGCTTGCAAGCCTCTAAGACAGTGATCCAATTCCTGGAACATCTGGGATTCAAGATCAATATCAAAAAGTCTTGACTATCTCCAGCTCAAAAGTTTTAGTGGTTGGGAATCCACAGTAATTTGGAGTCACATCGACTTTCTATTCCTTGTAAGAAGAGGAAAAAAATATCAGGATCTGTCAAGAGACTAATGAAATCCAAACGGATATCAAGATGCGAACAGGAGAGAGTGCTGGGGTGCTGGGTTCTCTACAGTTTGCTTCGATAACAGATCCAGTGCTAAGAGCACAGCTAAAGTATACAACAGGTGTCTGGAGTAAATATGCATCAAACGCGCGGTGAGAGTGGGGTTGAGACAGGGATGTGTGATGTCGCCGTGGTTGTTTAACTTGTATGTTGATTGAGTGGTGAGAGAGGTGAATGCTCGAGTGTTTGGACGAGGATTATAACTGGTAGGCGAGAATGACCATGAATGGGAGGTAAATCAGTTGTTGTTTGCGGATGATACTGTACTGGTAGCAGACACAGAAGAGAAGCTTGACCGACTAGTGACAGAATTTGGAAGGGTGTGTGAGAGAAGGAAGTTGAGAGTTAATGTGGGTAAGAGTAAGGTTATGAGATGTACGAGAAGGGAACGTGGTGCAAGGTTGAATGTCATGTTGAATGGAGAGTTACTTGAGGAGGTGGATCAGTTTAAGTACTTGGGGTCTATTGTTGCAGTAAATGGTGGAGTGGAAGCAGATGTATGTCAGAGAGTGAATGAAGGATGCAAAGTGTTGGGGGCAGTTAAGGGAGTAGTAAAAAATAGAGGGTTGGGCGTGAATGTAAAGAGAGTTCTATATGAGAAAGTGATCGTACCAAGTGTGATTTAAGGATCGGAGTTGTGGGGAATCAAAGTGATGGAGAGACAGAAATTGAATGTGTTTGAGATGAAGTGTCTAAGGAGTATGGCTGGTGTGTCTCGAGTAGATAGGGTTATTATCGAAGTGGTGAGGGAGAGAACGGGTGTAAGAAATGAGTTAGCGGCTAGAGTGGATATGAATGTGTTGAGGTGGTTTGCCCATGTTGAGAGAATGGAAAATGGTTGTCTGCTAAAGAAGGTGATGAATGCAAGAGTTGATGGGAGAAGTACAAGAGGAAGGCCAAGGTTTGGGTGGATTGATGGTGTGAAGAAAGCTTTGAGTGATAGGAGGATAGATGTGAGAGAGGCAAGAGAGCGTGCTAGAAATAGGAATAAATGGCGAACGATTGTGACGCAGTTCCAGTAGGCCCTGCTGCTTCCTCCGGTGCCTTAGATGACCGCGGAGGTAGCAGCAGTAGGGGAGTGAGCATTATGAAGCTTCATCTGTGGTGGAAATGTGGGAGGTTGGGCTGTGGCACCCTAGCAGTACCAGCTGAACTCGGTTGAGTCCCTGATTAGGCTGAAGGAACATAGAGTGTAGAGGTCCCCTTTTTGTTTTGTTTCATTGTTAGTGTCGGCTACCCCCCAAAATTAGGGGAAGTGCCTTGGTATATATATATATATATATATATATATATATATATATATATATATATATATATATATATACTGTTACACCCGTGCTTGTGAGTCCGGCGTTGCTCAAGGAACTCAGGGGAATAAAAAAAAAATAAAAAAAGGACAATGGAAAATTTGCCAGTCGGCAATAAGACAATTATTACCCACAAAAATAGATATATCTAAAATAATATTTTAATGAAAAATGATAAAAAGAGGAGCACCAAAGATAACTATATTCAAAGTAAGCCTTGAGGTACTTCGCGGGGAGTTGGATTCTCACAATGTGCTAACGTGAATTTGGGTAGGCTGTGGAATGTTTTAGCATTGCAATCTCATCCCCTGGAAAGGGAAATAAATTAAATTATTAACCAATCAATTACTTCCACAAGCTGGGAACACGATAAAGTAGTGTGGTTAAAACCTTTCAGCAAATTGAATAAAAGTGCAAAACTTAGGAATTTAAGCACTACATGTGGGAATGAACAGTGTCAAAGGGTGAATTAATTAAGGTTAGGAGCAAATGGCACACGGGGTTGGAATATAAGGAATGAGATAAAAAAAAGTTTATTGGTAGGATCTTTCGCCAAGATAAAGAAAAGGATGGAAGGATATGGAAGGCTGGGTAAGGATGATGAGTATCTCAAGTACAGAATCCTTAAATTGATAAAAAGGACTCTATTTCCTCCGTTGTGGAAGATATGTCACAAGTCATGCTCTGATGGTGTCTTGAGAGCGAAGAAAGATGATGTTGCTCTCGTGGAGGTTGGTAAGCGAAGAAGGATGCCCAGTCGTTCCTAGCTCAACTTAACCCAACTTGGCCCCCAATTTGGGGGATGGGGGTAATTGGCTTGACCATTGTCCATTAGTCATCCACCTTGTTCTAGTCTCCCGAACACCCGCCCCCTATCCACCACCACTCAATAGGCCTACTCCTGACTTCTCCAGGGTTTCCTTTTTTTGCGGTGTTGAGCAGCCACGTGTTTCTTAAACATGTCTGAAAAGGAGACCTCAGGGGAGTAGACGACCATAGGATGGGTGGGCAGAGGTGATAAGGCTCTGGGTAGCGCCCCAACACTTGTGGCATTTCAACTGGTCCTTGCTTGCGGGGTCTTTTGTTTGAAAAAATGGAGCAATGACTACAGAGAATAATAGTCCCCCTTTTTAGCATAGATTTGTCCGAAAACCGGACAAAAACTTTGCAAGTAAGGTCATAAGCCACTAGCCTTGAGTCTCACTACGATAACGAATTAATTTCTAAACTGCAACTAGGGTCATAATTTTACTTTATTTCGATAGCAACATAGAAGTAAGCATGATGGCTGTGAGGCAACAACTATAAAATAACAAAAATGCAATAATAGTTAAAGTTAAGTGACTAGTGCAGTGGGACACATAAAAATTAATGGAAATTGAAATATCATATGCAAAAAAAAGATAAAACAAATAAATAAAAATACAATAGATGCAACTCATGATATTAAGATGGCTCCTCAAGTTTATCTACCTAGGGAGACACCAAGGCCAATTAAAAATTTTTCATCCAACCTAGATTAACTTACTGACTATGACTACAGACTAAGGACATGGAACTGTGCACTGAACACTAATGCCGGGAGAGCACATATGCTATTTTATTATTAGCTCCTCTTATGTGTTTGACCTTCCAATTGTATTCTTGGAGGTCCATGTGCCACCTCATGAGCCTCTTATTTTTATTTCGGAACTGCGTCAAGTAAGTCAGAGGGCAGTGGTCCGGTAGGACTGTGAGTGGGAACTCATTGTCAGCATATGATTCAAAATGCTTCAGTGACAAGACCATGTCTAAGAGCTCCTTCTCAATAGTACTGTTCCTAGTTTGAGCAGGATTCAGTTTCTTTGAAAAGTATGCGATAGGGTGTTGGACTTGATCCTCCTCTTGCAGGAGGGCAGCCCCCACCTCTATGTCACTGGCATCCATAGCAAGAGTGGAAGGCTTAGTGTATTTTGGTGCACAGAGCATGGGGCGGCTTATTAAAATGCCTTTTAGGTGGCCATAGGCTGCCCGGCATTTGTCCGTACAGCAGAACTACTTGAATCCTTTGAACAAGTCTGTGATGGGATCGGCTACCTAAGAAAAGTTTGGCACAAAACTCGGGAAGTACTCCACCATCCACAGGAATCTTTGAGCTTCCTTCTTAGTTTTAGGGTAAGGCATGTTTTGTATTGCAAGGATATTAGCATCTTTAGACATTATTTTGCCCCGTTCTACTTGGTGGCCAAGGTAGGTAATATCAGCCCCTCCAAACATGCATTTTTTGAGGATGATGACTAACTTTGCCTTTTGGAGGGCCCTGAGCACCTTCCCTAGAGTTTGGAAGTGTTCTTCCCATGTCTTAGAGAAAATGATGATGTCATCAAAGTAGACCACACAGTTGGAAATCCCCGCTAGTACCTTGTTCATGAGTTTCTGGAAGCAGATGGGTGCGTTCCTGAGACCTAAAGGCATCACTCGACACTGGTAAAGTCCATATCGGGTTATGAAGGCAGTCATTGGTCGCGACTCCTCTGCCAGTGGTACCTGCCTGTAGCCCTTCTCTAGGTCGATCTTACTTAGATAAGGGGATTCACCTAGGCTCTCTAAGCAATCCTCGATGCGAGGAAGTGGATAGGACTCTTGTTTTGTCACAGCATTCAATTTGAAGAAATCTATAAATAACCTATACCCTCCTTCCTCTTTTGGAACTAGGACCACCGTTGATGCCCATGGACTTTCACTTTCCCGAATGAGACCTAAGCTGACCTACAACTTTATCTGTTCCGACACCTTTTCAGCCGGCTGGGTGTTTAACCGATGATAACTCTGGCAGATTGGACACGTTCCTGGGACCAAGTCAATCTTGTGCTCTAATAGTTGGTTGTGACCTAGTTTGTCTCCCACTACCTTTGGGTGCTGTAGCAGGAGGCTCTTAACGATACCCCTCTTAACAGTATCCAAGGCAGGAGTAACCAGCTTAAAGTTGGCCAGAACCTTGGAGTTACTCTCAGGTGAGTTGATCTGGGTAACAGTTCCCACCACATTAGTCCTCTGTTGATAGGGCTTGAGCAGGTTGATATGGATCCACTTGGTGCATCTTATACCACAATACACTAGGTAATTAAATTTATCCTTCTTCCCAAGAATCTTGTGGAGGCCCATGAATTTTGTGCTCAATGGTCTCCACTCTCCTGCGTGGAAAACCAGAACTTGGTCTCCCACTTCAAAACTTTGATCCCGGGCTTCATGATCTACCTAACTTTTTGTGATGCTCTGTACCTTTGCCTCAGAAGCCTTGGCCATTTCCTAGACAGTTAGTAACTTAGCCTGTATATCTAGTAGTTCTTCCACCCAGGAGGCCTTGGAGGAGTCCTTCCAAGCTTCATAGAGTATGTCTAGTGGCCCACGTATGTAGTGAGCATACGGCAACTAAAAAATGGCTGTATCCTGTGGTTTCTGAGCGTGCCTGGCAGAGGGCGAACAAGACATAATGCAGCTTTTCCTCCCAATCCAAAGAAGCAGTCTCCCCTAACTTCGTCAGGACTGTTTAGTGGAAATGCTCCACTAGTCCTTGGCCCTCTGGATGATATGCAGCAGAGGTCTGGTGGTGGGTAACATGATACTCCATTGCTGCCTTAAATTCTCTTGCCATGAGGTGAGAGCCCTTATCTGACTGGACTGTGTCTGGGAAACCAAACCTACAAAAGAATTGTGTCAGTCCTCTGACAGCATGATTGGCATTGGCACACCTAGTTGGCACAGCTTTGAGGTAGCCCGTGAACCGATCAATCATTGTTAACGAAAAACAATTTCCATGCTTACTCCAGGCCAGGGGACCTGAATAATCCACTAACGCATCATGGAAAGGAATACCTGCGGATGGAATGGGTTGGAGAGGAGTCCTTGGCACTACATGGTGTGGGTTACCGGCAACTTGGCACTGATGGCAGGAAGCTACGTAACCTTTAACACTCTTCTGCAATCCCAGCCAGAAGAAATGAGACTGGATCACTTGGGTAGTGCGTTTCACACCAAAGTGTCCTCCCAATCCTTCATAGGCCATATGTATCACAGACAAGCGGATATTACGGGGAAGAAGTACTTACCGGCTAAGGCCCTCTGCAGGATTGTGAAGGCCTCGGGTGATTCTAAAGAGCACTCCATCCTTCAGCAGGAAATTTTTCTTTGAAAGATTAATCATTACAGCTTCGTCTGAATAGGCAGCTTCCCTGTAGTTTTTCAGCGTCTCGTCCGACAACTGAAACTTGATGAGCTCCGTCCGACTCCTTAGGTCCTCTCGGGTGATGGATGCTTCTCCCTCAGACTCCTCCGAGACCCCTGGGCTATTATTTGGGTTAGCTCTATTCCCTGTGGTGGTGAGCAGCACAGCCTCATCCGAATAGACTTCTGGGCCACCTCACTTAACCAAGGTATTTGCCCAAGGTTAATGTCAGCTAGCCATTTGTGTTCTTCAGTAGGGGCGTGCTCAGTCCTGGACTCCAGCTCAACAGCCTTCATTCACCTGAGGGGCATGCGCTGTATGCTTCTCAAGAGGTCTTGTCCCAAGAGCAAGTCATAGCCTTCATGCCCGAGATCGCTCACTACCCCTAGTCTGCACCTTTTGCTAAGCTGGGCGTGGTCACTCTCAACTCCACAGTAGGTAGAGCCTTAGTGACTCCTTCGATCCAACGCAGCGTCATGCGATTGTCCTTCTGGACTTTGGCACCGATAGGAACCAGGTGCCATAAGATTGGCAAAACGTCATCACCAGTATCCTGTAATGTTCTGACCAATTGCGGAGAGCCGTCTCCTTCAGGCAGAGCTACTGTGATCTCTCCAACAGCTGGATGTCTTTTTGGAGCTTCTCGGATAGAGATTGGGAGGGCAGCTGGAGAAGAGGCTGTGGATTTGCTGAGACATAGTGGGTAATTCTTTTTGTGTATGTAGCACTTACAAACCTCGCAGTATGCACTGGCATAGATCCCCTTCGCCACCTTACCCTTAGGCTTATTCTTCTGCATCGTGGCCTCAGCTGACTGACCGGATAGCTTCAGCCAAAAGTTGGCTTCCAAGTGGTTAGATCTTCTACAATGGCCACACTTGGTAGGAGAGATTGCATTTTACTGGGGCTTTGACTTACCGATTTGGACTAGCTCGTACTCATCAGCATACTCGCAGCATGCTCTAAACGTGGCTGGATTTTTCTCAGAGATGTAAATTGAGAGCGCCGGTTGGGCGTTCCTGTGGAAGTGTTAAATTTTGAAGAGCTCTAGGAGGTTGTAGTAAGTAGTGCACTTTGCAGCCTCAATCCAAAGGGTGTTAAGCCTATCCTTTTGAAAACCACAATCAGATCAAAATGTTGTGGGGGACATGGTGAGCGCAACCCCCCCCCCCTCCCCACCCCGTAACTGACGGCGCCAGTTCTCAGGACTTTCTTCTTAGGCTCCAATCAAGGCCTTCCTGACAGCCTTAAAATTACCCTGTTTATCGGCGTGGAGCATTCTTCCCTTTCCCCGCATTATGCTTTGACAGTAGTAGGGTCTTCACATCCTTCGCTACAGCACATGTCTGAATCACGGACTCCACCTCATTTAGCCACCTCACAGCATCCTTGTTGTCCCACTGAAGAATGAGTGTGTGGATATGCATGGAGGAGAAGCTCTGCCCATTTTGAGTGCCGTTAGGTTATGGGCTGTTTAGACGTGCTAGCTGGATATCCTGTTCCCGCAGCCTCAATTCATGCTCTCCTCTCTCTCTCTCTCTCTCTCTCTCTCTCTCTCTCTCTCTCTCTCTTCATGCTCGAATTTCCTCCGGGCATTGACCTCATTCACAAGCTCCGCACATAGCCTTGCAATGCCTCTCCTTTGCAACATTGTCGTTCCGCCAGGTCTACAAAGTCCTGAATCTCAGCAGCAGTCATTTTTCTAATTCCTTCGGGACAGCAACCATATCAAACTTAAACAGCTCAAGGTACAGTATTAGCCATGCAAGAAATTACACGGAGGGAAAATACGCTCTATCCTTACTCTAGACTCTCATGGAAGGAAGGATTAAGATGGAGCTGGCCAAAATGCACAATGGCTGTAAAAGGCCTCTTGAGAAAGAACTACCACCAAATAGTAAGCCTCACAAGTAATAGAACAGGAGCCTACTTTGAAATCCAGGGGGCACTACAAAGGGTGGGCTAAACTTAACAAAATTTGGAATCACAGCAATGGCTGATCCAGTATGCTAGACTTGAACAAAAATGGAATCACAAATATGGGTGACCCTCTTTGCTAGACATAAAAGTAATGGAATTACAACTATGGGTGACCCTCTATGCTAGTCATAAAAAAAATAGAATCAAAACAATGGATGACCATCTATGTTAGTCATAAAAAAAAAGGAATCAAAACAATGGGTCACCCTCTATGCTAGTCATGAAAGAATGGAATCACAACTATGGGTGAACCTCTTTGCTGGTTATAAAAAAAATGGAATTACAATAATGGGTGAGCCTCTATGCTAGTCATAAAAAAATGAAATCAGAAATATGGGTGAACCTCAATGCTAGTCGTAAACAAAAAAATGGAATCACACCATGATGGATCCTCTATGCTAGACAAAATAAAACAGAATAACAACTATGAGTGACCCTCTATGCTATTCAAAAAAATATGGAATCACAACAATAGGTGACCCTCTATGCTAGTAAAAAAAATGGAATTACAACAATGGGTGACCCTCTATGCTAGTCATAAAAAAATGAAATAACAACTATGGGTGAACCTCTATGCTAGTCATAAAAAAAAATGGCATCACAAATATTGTTGAACTTCTATGCTAATCATAAAATAATGGAATCACACCGATGAGGGATCCTCTATGCTAGACATAAAAAAAATGGAATCACACCTATGATGGATCCGCTATGCTAGACATAAAAAAAAATGAGTGACACCTATGAGGGATCCTCTGTACTAGACATATAAAAAAAAATGAATTTGTAAAAATGTGTGGGTCCGTTCTTGCAACAACACCACTTGCAACTCTGTGACGTAAAGCAAAGTTTGTATTTACACATGGAGTAAAATAAATTAGATAAAACAAACAATGTCACTAAGTTTGCTTATTACTTCGCTAAGAAATGCAATCCCATTACATATTTTCCCTTTACCAAAAAAAATGAATTTAAGAAATTACACTTCCCAAATATTTTACCTAAATGATCGTACACCTTGACTGAAAAAAAAAATTAAATTGAATATGATATCAAAAATCCTTTATCTTGAAGTTAACAATTTTAACTCATTCGTACGAAAATTATCCCTTTTATATAAGGTACATAAAAATATAATATCCCATGAAATGTTAAAAAAACAAAACTAAATACCCCTATCTATTAAAGAAAACCTGAATAAAAACGGATGCAACGTGTTTTTACCATTACCCTGCATAGAATTCATGCCTCACTGGAAATTAACACATGTTTAGCCTATCACATTTTCCTAAAATTTCTGAAATTTCACTTCACTTATTTTTAACACAAAATTAAACATTCATTCACTAGATAATATATTTAATACTTTTTAATCATTCCGATAATAAACGAAAGGTAAACATGGCACAGACGGTTGGCTATCCTGTTGAAGAATTAACTGAACCTTACCATGTGGTTTTTAAAAACAACATCCCTGTCTCAGCCCCACTCTCACCGGAAACCAATCGCTCACTTCATTTCCTATTGTAACACATGCTTTACTACCTTTGTAGAAGCTTTTCACTGCTTGCCACAACCTTCCACCAACTCCATATAACCTCATCACATTCCACATTGCTTCCCAATCAACTCTATCATATGCTTTCTCCAGATCCATAAACGCAACATACACCTCCTTACCTTTTGCTAAATATTTCTCACATATCTGCCTAACTGTAAAAATCTGATTCACACAACCCCTTCCTCTTCTAAAACCACCCTGTACTTCCAAGATTGTATTCTCTGTTTTATCCTTAATCCTATTAATCAGTACTCTACCATACACTTTTCCAACTACACTCAACAAACTAATACCTCTTGAATTACAACACTCATGCACATCTCCCTTACCCTTATATAGTGGTACAATACATGCACAGACCTAATCTCCTGGTAGCATTGACAACACAAAACACATATTAAACCATCCCACCAACCATTCAAGTACAGTCACACACCCTTCCTTCAACATCTCAGCTTTCACACCATCCATACCAGATGCTTTTCCTACTCTCGTTTCATCTAGTGCTCTCCTCACTTCCTCTATTGTAATCTCTCTCTCATTCTCATCTCCCATCACTGGCACCTTACCACCTGGAACAGCAATTATATCTGCCTACCTATCATCCTCAACATTCAGTAAACTTTCAAAATATTCCGCCGACCTTTTCCTTGCCTCCTCTCCTTTTAACAACCTTTCATTTCCATCTTTCACTGTCTCTTCAATTCTTGCGCCGGCCTTCCTTACTCTCTTCACTTCTTTCCAAAACTTCTTCTTATTCTCTTCATATGACTGACCTAGTCCCTGACCCCACCTCAGGTCAGCTGCCCTCTTTGCCTCACGTACCTTGCGCTTTACTTCCACCTTTTTCTGTCTATATTTTTCATACTTCTCTATACTATTACTCTGCAGCCATTCTTCAAAAGCCCTCTTTTTCTCTTCCACTTTTACCTTCACTCCTTCATTCCACCATTCACTTCCCTTCCTCATGCTGCCTCCAACAACCTTCTTGCCACATACATCACTTGCAATCCCAACAAAATTTTCTTTTGCTAACTTCCACTCCTCCTCTAAATTACCAGTTTCTCTTACTCTCACCTCGTCATATGCCATTTTCAACCTTTCCTGATATTTACTTTTTACCCCCGGTTTTATTAGCTCTTCAACCCTCACTAGCTCCCTTTTACATCCACCTAATCTATTCCCCCACTCTTTTGCTACAACTAATTTTCCTTCCACCAAAAAATGATCAGACATACCGTTAGCCATACCTCTAAACACGTGCACGTCTTTCAATATTCCAAACATTTTTTTAGGTATAAACGCATAATCCATTAATGTCCTTTCTACTACTCTTCCATTTGCCACTCTTACCCATGTATACTTATTTTCATCTTTCTTTTTAAAAAAGCTAGCACTTATTACCATCTCTTGTTCAACACACATATCTACCAGTCTCTCACCACTCTTATTTTCACCTGGTACGCCATACTTCCCAATGACTATTTCTACCTCTCCAGCGCCCACTCTAGCATTTAAGTCACCCATAACAACTACATAATTCCTTCTACCCAGTCCTTCTACACACCTAGTTAATTCATTCCAGAACTCATTCCGCTCTTCTTCACTTTTCTCACTACCTGGCCCATATGCACTGACAAACGCCTAACATTCCCTACCCAACCTAACCCTTACCCTCATTAACCTAGATGATATCTCCTTCCATTCCACTACTTTACCTGTCATCCTTTCACTCAGCAATAAAGCCACACCCTCTCTAGCTCTTCCCCTTTCAATCCCAGACACTCTACCAGACATTTCACCAAACATCACTTCACCCTTTCCTTTCATCTTTGTCTCACACAAGGCCAATACATCCATCCTTGTACTTCTAAACATACTTCCAATTTCACATCTTTTACTCTCTATCGTACTACATCCACGCACATTCAAACACCCCAAAACTAGAGTGCAGGGAGCAGTCACTCTCCCCCCAGCTCCATCTCTTTGTTGCAGTCTCACATGATTTTTTAAACAGGAGAGGGGGTTCCCAGCCCCCTCGTCCCGTCCCTTTTAGTCGCCTGTTATGACACGCAGGGATAACGTTGGCGCTATTCTAATTGTTTTATGTGTGTGCGTGTGCAATTATCTATATATATGTATATTTATATATATATATATATATATATATATATATATATATATATATATATATATATATATATATATATATATATACATACATATATATATATATATATATATATATATATATATATATATATATATATATATATATATATATATATATATATATATATATATATATATATATATATATATATATATATGTGTGTATGTATGTGTGTGTGTGTAATTATTTATATATATATATATATATATATATATATATATATATATATATATATATATATATATATATATAGATGCACACACACACACACACACACACACACATATATATATATATATATATATATATATATATATATATATATATATATATATATATATATATATATATATATATATATATATATATATATATATATATATATATATATATATATATATATATATATATATAGATGCACACACACACACACACACACACACATATATATATATATATATATATATATATATATATATATATATATATATATATATATATATATATATATATATATATATATATATATATATATATATATATATATATATATATATATATATATATATATTTGGGCATACGCCATGTCATCCTGATGGAAGTTCCTAAAGGGTAGCTTCCTAGGGTATATCTGACTACATTGATATTCCCAGAGAATTTTACCTTAAGATATCCATAATTCTAACTCCTGGAGCGAATATCCCTTAATAAATCTAACAGGGATATCATATAATATCAGAGGACGTATTCTTGACACGTCACATAGCTATTTTCACCCAGAACAGTATTAACGCTTCGAGGGGTTACATTGACAAGAATCTGAAACGAGAATGAAAAGGGAGTCATTCATAATTAATATCTCCTATTCCGTTTCCAGTGTGTATCTGATAAAGGCGGCAGCGCCATCTCTATTCCTTTTCGTGTAGGTATACCACTCGGTGTTTTCCCTTGTGTTGTCTCGTAACTTTGGATATAATTCAACATTATGATGCCTTCTTTGGCCTCTTCTGCCTCTGGAGAGTTGAGTATTATCTTTACTTTGTATAAATGTAAGCTCTTGTCGTTTTGGATTAAATCAAAAGTGATTTTAACGTAAACAAGAGCTGTTGCCTACCGGAGGCCTCCTGGATGATGTCGTTCGCTATACATTGGTCATTTAGTTAGCCAGAGCGATGTTCCCTGTTATTATGCTTTAATAAATTTAGCTATTTAGCACCTCTAGGAATTCTTATATGATGCCGTTAGTTTTCAGTTCGGAGATTTAGGTAACCGATCTTGCCCTTCGTGAGGCTTAGTAGCCTCGGTGTCTGACCCTAGTACTTTCATGCATGATATAAGTTTTCCGAGTGTTATGTTATTGAAGCTATAGGCAAATATTTTATACATGTAAGATATTGTTGAATTTCCTTCTCCGCGATTGTATATGAGAGAGTTTCGGTGATTTAGGTAATCGATTCTCACCGCACCTAGGCTAGTAGCCTATGGGGCTGTAGTATACTTCCGCACATCCCCGATTGTTCTTTTCTCCTCTGGACACTAAGTTCAATCCCTCTCTCCCTCTGAGTTAGCCTTAGGCTTAGTCTTAGCGGTTCTTTTTGAATAATATTCAGGTATAACTATACTAGGATATGTCTGTCCTGATCTGGTAACCAGAGTGACTGGTTTTTGGGTTGGGGCAGAACATCAGAGTTTCTAATCTGTGGTCTGCAGCCTCCTACCATAGAGAATGAGTTCTCTTTGCTAGGTTAGTTGCAGACACAGGAGGCTTTGCTTCCCTAGTCCACATCTGAAGGATTCTGTACAAGATGATTCCTTCCTCTAGTGGTCTAGCAGACTGTCCTTTCTTTTTTAGTGATGGCCTAGCCATTGCATCTCTTGGCCGCATTCCTACTTCCGTAACTAGTGTAGGTTAGAATGGAGGACCAGCTCAGCTCTTTGCCAGCCGGTACGTAATTGCAGGCCAGCAGAGAGCTGACTCCTTTTTTCTTCTGCAGAGTGAACCCCAGACCTCCCTTGGTCTACCTTCTGTGTCTGCTGGTAGAGCCCGACAGGCTCTGGATTTATAGGAAGCCTGAATGCTACATTCTCCCCTTCCATATTTTCACTCTTTCTGGATGGAAGGTCCTATGGCAATATTGCCTTAAAACCTTACATCCATACTGTCTGTCTTACTATTGTTTTGCTCTCATAGCCCTGCTGCCGGCTTAAACAGCCAGCAACCGGGCAGGTGGAGGTTCTCTGGTTCGTAGTAACTGTCGGCAGGCATGGGTATTACTGCCTTTGCCTGCCGGCAGTAGAAACACATCCCGAAATCTGCGGGCCATTACGATTAGTGGCCGGCAGCCGGGTACTAGTGTTTTCAGTTGCCGGCCGGCAATGATTGCCAGCCGGCACACATTTGCGAACCAGTGACCTGCCGCCTATTAGTTAAAGGTAGCATACCTTTGAACTATAGAGGGGTAAAAGCCGGCCGGCACGTGCACATGCCGGCGCATGCTGGACGATACACCAGCATGCGATGTACAGTAGTTACTAAATTAGTGGTGTAGTACACACTGCATTAATAAAACTATCGTACAGAGTTTGTTGTAACACTAAAGTTCTTCCAACATACTTAATGTTTTCTTGTACACCCTTTTGTTGAGACCGTACAATATATAGAGAGTGAGTTCTTTCTGTATTCATTCTATCCCGTATATTAACACTTTATTTCAAGGTGTGAGCTACACCTTAACTTTCCGCTTAGGAAATTACATAAGGTATTCTTGAATAAGAATTAACCTTAGTTTTAATATCTCGGGAGGTTACAGCAATTGGCTGGATAGGAAATACAAGTGTGTGTCTCTCCTTCTTTCCTTTATAGATTTACTGTGTAAGCTAAATGTTTTAATATAAATGAAAAGCCTTCACTTGATACTCATGGTTTTTCTTCTCTTTACAGGAGGACCATCCGAAGTGCGGGAGTATGTTCTGCAATGTCTGCAGCAAGAACTTCTTTGGACATAAGTTTTGCAGGAGGCATGCAGCATGCGCAACCTCCAAAGGTGATCTCCGGTATTGGGACCCTCGGGTTTGTACCATATGTTCTAACCTGATTAACGAGGCATTTGGCACCCCGAAGTCGGCGGAGTCAAGTGATGCTGCCAGAGAAAAGTTACGAACCTGGGCGAGGGGTTTTCAGAAAAACACTTCAGGGCTCCTACATTCCAAATGAGAAGATGAGGGCCTACCTTTTCCCTAAGGCTTCGGCTGATGCAGTCATTCCTCATCCTCAGGAGGAGATATCAACTGCCCAGAATCCTGTAGATTCTGAAGTCTCGGCCGCCCTTCAAGACATCCAATTGGATGATAGGATGCCGGAGGTGTCGGATTATACAGAGAAGGACCTTCTGGGAGAAGGTCGGGAGGAGAAGCTGTACCAGGCTTTTGAAAAAGAAGATGAAGAAATCGACAAGGTGTCGGTTACATCCGTTCCGGCCACAGAAGCTGTTCCCTCTACATCGTCTGCTATCCCAGATGACCTGGGAAGGACTCTTTCTTCTATTGTTGAGATGATTCAACAAATACAAAATAAGAATAATGAAAAGGAAGCTGCAATGAATCTGGAGATACGTAGACTGGCAGCATCACGTGGTCCCCAGAAGCGACTCAACGTGAAGAATCTTCCTTTGTGCTTGGATACCAGTCCTTGGAGGTATGCCGAACACATGCCAATGACAACCGGGAAGATTGTTAATTCGGAGAAGTTAGGCGCAATTCCCCTGAAAGATGTAGAATTTTTGCACAACAAAGACTCTTAACCGGACTGCTATGTCCGTCTTAAGAAGGAGCCAGCCTCAAAGGAGGAGACGGAGCCGAAGGAGGTCATAGTTCTTGACCATAGTATAGCACAGGCGTTACTAGCAAGCTCGATGAAAGAGAGGGGCTTAACAAACTCAAAGGTGCCAGCCCTGAGTAAGAAGCTTCCCTCCTTTGTGGCCTCTTCAACCAGAGCCTTTCCCTTCAAGGAAAAGGGATATAAGGCAGCCTTAAAGGTGGTGGAGACAGGGAAACCATACCCCTCCTTGGAGGAGTGAAGCCGTTATCTCTGACCTTGAACCAAAAAAACCGGAAGGACGTCCACCTTACCTTCTCAGTCGGGAAGTTGGAAGCTGATATTGCTGAATGTCAGTTTGGTGAGGAACTTCCAAAGCTGTCGGAGTTTCTCTTAGCCAGAGTGCAAAAGACGAAAGAAAGACTTGCGGCATCGATGTCGTTGCAAACGACATTAGAAACGATGGCAAGTGACCCCAAGAACCAGGACATGTTCATGGCAGTGGCCAAAACCCATCTGGCCACAGTTACGAAGGATCTCTATAGTTTTATTGACGCTAGGAGAGCCTGTAATGAGTTTGTATTCGCCTGGGCTGCGGTGAGGCACGAACCGAAGAAGCTGATCTCCTCTTGTATCTGGGGTAAGGACCTCTTTCCCAATGAAGTGGTTAAAGAGGTAGTAGACAAGGCCGCCACGGAAAATAGGAACCTTTTCAAAAAGTGAGGCTTAGATCTTAAGAGAAAATCTTCTCTTGATGAGGATCCCCAACCCAAGAAGAAGACAAAAAGGCCTAGGCTATCCTCTCGGCCGGCTAAACCCTACCGACAGCAACAACAACAACTTCCTGCAACCGTGGTGCCTCAGATAGTGGCACAACCTCTGACCACGTACCAGTTGGTACCTCAACAAGTGGCGACACAGTCGCCAGTTTTTAACCCAGCTTTCAAAATGCACACTTCTTCTTTTCGTTCAAAAGCTAGAGGAACAGCCAGAGGTTCTTATAGAAACCCTTCAAGGGGAAGGGGATCCAGGGAAGGACGCGGTCAAGGAGGCAAGGCCTCAGGTCCACAGCAACAGAAGCGAGATGCTTCCAGTAGGAGGGAGACTACTTCTATTTAGCGATCGTTGGACCTTCGATCCCTGGGCCCATAGCCTAATAAAGAATGGACTAGGTTGGAGCTGGAGCAGTCCTCCACCTCAATTTCCTGTATTCTTCCAACACTCTAACCCCGTTCTCGAAGAATATGTCCGAGAACTCTTACAGAAAAGAGTAATCCAAAAGTTAAGTCCATCAAGTTCCAAGGAAGGCTGTTTTGTGTTCCAAAGAAGGACTCAGAAAAACTTATAGTCATTCTAGACTTGTCGCCACTCAACAAGTTCATAGTGAACTACAAGTTCAGAATGATCACACTTCAACACATAAGGACCCTACTGCCCAAAAGGGCATATACCGTCTAGTCTGACGCTTATTGGCACGTTCCAAATAATTGTCACCTCTCCTCCTACCTAGGCTTCAAGTTACATAAAAAACTTTATGCCTTCAGAGCCATGCCTTTCGGTCTAAACATAGCCCCAAGGATTTTCACGAAGATTACGAACGCAGCCGTCCATCAATTACGCCTAAAGGGGATCCAAGTAGTTGCCTAATTGGACGACTGGCTGGTGTGGGCAGCATCCAGGACAGAATGCATGCAAGCCTCTAAGACAGTGATCCAATTCCTGGAACATCTGGGATTCAAGATCAACATCAAAAAGTCTTGACTATCTCCAGCTCAAAAGTTTTAGTGGTTGGGAATCCACAGTAATTTGGAGTCACATCGACTTTCTATTCCTTGTAAGAAGAGGAAAAAAATATCAGGATCTGTCAAGAGACTAATGAAATCCAAACGGATATCAAGATGCGAACAGGAGAGAGTGCTGGGGTGCTGGGTTCTCTACAGTTTGCTTCGATAACAGATCCAGTGGTAAGAGCACAGCTAAAGTATACAACAGGTGTCTGGAGAAAATATGCATCAAACGCGCGAAGAGATCTAATGAGTCCACTACCGACTCGACTTCGAACGCTTCTCAAGTCGTGGTCCAATGCCAAGCAATTAAAGAAATCAATACTTCTTCAACCTCCTCCCCCGTCAGTGACTATCCTCACAGACGCTTCAGAGGAAGGCTGGGGAGGTCACTCTCATCAGAAGAGAGTCCAAGGAGTTTGGTTCAATCTTTTCAAGTCATTTCACATCAACTTTCTATAAGCCATGGCAGTACTTCTGACACCAAAGAAAGTATCTCCTCACCACTCGACCCACATAAGATTGGTTCTAGACAGCGAGGTAATAGTGAGATGTTTGAATCGACAAGGGTCGAGGTCACCTCAAATCAGCCAAGTGGTGTTGGCCATATTCTGTTTGGCAGAAAGGAAGAAATAGCACATGTCAACAGTTCACATTCAAGGGTTCCGCAATGTGACAGCCGACGCTCTATCCAGGCTTACCCCAATAGAGTCAGAATGGTCCCTAGAAGCGGGATCGTTCTCCATTATCTCGAGTCAAGTCCCGGAGCTACAGATAGACCTCTTTGCGACGAAAGACAACAAGAAAATAGATCGCTATGTGTCCTTATACGAGGATCCGCTAGCGGAGGCGGTGGGCGCTATGTCCCAACACTGGAACAGATGGTCCAATATTTATCTGTTCCCTCCGCACAACCTCCTTTTGAAGGTCCCCTACAAAATGAGATCCTTCAAAGGGAAAGCGGCAATAGTGGCCAACAAGTAGCCAAATAGCGTATGG
>NW_027168491.1:37500-47500 GCF_036898095.1 Palaemon carinicauda | reverse complement strand
TATTATTATTATTATTATTATTATTATTATTATTGTTGTTGTTGTTGTTGTTGTTGTTAAAAGATAAGATACAAACCTAATCAGGAAAGCAAGATGCTAATAGCCTACGAGCTCCAACAGTGAAATATCACCCTGCGAGGATATGAGGTAAGGAAATATATCACCTACGAGAGAACAAATGAACAATCAAGATAAAATCTTATAAAAACATTAACAATAGTGAAATAGATTTTTCATATATAAACAATATAAAAATTTGAAAGGAACAAGAGGTAGAAAGTTAAGATAGAACACTATGCCCGAAGGTACCCTCATGCAGCAGAAATATACCCCAAGAGAGTGAAGGACCATGGTAGAGAGTGTGCCAATGGAAGAGCCCGTGCTCTTACTTAAGGTAGAGCAATCTAAAACGAACGAACAAACTACTTTAGACAGAGTTAAATTTACTAACTCACATATCAGTTTTAGCTGTATAGAAAAACGACTGAATTTAAGCTTTAGAATAATTGCATTGCTATTTGAAATAAAAGTTAAACATTCGTTATAATTTTAACAAATTTAGGCATAAAACTAAATCATCATTTTGGAGGACAACGACAAGATGGCATCTATTATATTGCTAAAATCCTGTTAAGGAAAAGAAAATGCAATTTAGGCACCACCTTTATTACCGCACCAGAAAAAAGGCAGACCACTTCTAAATCGACTAGTCGGGTGTATTGGCATGATCACTTTACATTCACTATAGCAATACTGTAATAAACAGGCTACAACTAAACTGACGAAGGGTGTGGTCTCACCTCCTTAGCCTACTACTTCAAAAAAAAAATAAATAAATAAATAAATAAATAAATTCATATGTCAGTGATACTTCAATTTGAAGGTGTTAAAAGTTTATGGTTTCATTTCTAGTGTCATTAGAATAGATAACACTGGAATGTCTGCCGGGTAAGCTCAAACTCCCATAGTGGTGCCAAAACACAGCAAAGGCCTCTCCAATATAGAGTTTAAAATCTCTGTTCAGGGTTGCGATTGATCTGGTGCAATGCAAATGATAGGCATACACGTTACCATTGTGCTAGCCTGAAGGTTGAATATTATCAATCAGAATTAATGTAATATCCAGCATAGTAGATTGTAATTTTATAAATAGATTTTAGTATAAAAAAAATAATGTTTTACATGTTATAATCAAACAATAAGATGAAGGTGCAGAAAATTGGACATATACGAGAAAGGTGTGATACGGAGAATCTGGGAAGAAACCCTTTAGAAGTTGATGAAAATATGCCTCCTAAATATAATACAATGATGATGATGATTGCTAAACACTTCGTTAAATGTTGTCATTAGCGAAAAGAGATTACAAGTAGGATGTTTTATAGGTTCAAGAAATGAGCAGTTACTTCTAATTAATATTTCATCCAGTTTTTTGTGTTTTTTTTTCTTATAACACCACAATGCATATTATAAAATTTAGCATAAAATTTAACATATATTTAAAATAAAATCTTTTGATTTTTTTATCAATGGCCTCAATTATCCTCTCACACTGTTCGTAGACATTTTCACTTTATTCGTTTGGTCGGTAATTTTAATTTCATATGTTTGTCAAAATAACCAGAAGTATTCGTCCTCAGCTATTTTTGTTTCTCCCCAGCCTCATTTATTATACTGTTGCACTTCCACATCAGTCCTTTCCCTGCGTGAAAAAAACATAGCCAAAAACAAAACATCTCTCCAAAAGGACTCAATTTCTCTTCAGTGTTAATACATTCTTAATCCAATCTATTTCATATGATACTTTCCTTCGTGAGCAAGCTTTCTCCTTAATGAAATTTAAGGCATGTGCCTTTTCAGTTTTACACCAGCATAGAATTATTTAGGTGCTTACATACACTTCATCCAGAAAATAATAAGGGATATACATCCACTCTTCATCTTATCACTCCAGATATCATCCTGCTTTTCCATATCCTGAATTCTTATATATTATATCATAAAGTTGTTTCTTCTGTATTTCACCTTCCATACATATGCTTGAAATCTCTCGCAGTTCCAACAGCGGCCCCTCTTTCTGAATATATCTCCAGAAGAATCGCTTCATTCCCATTCACTCCAGACCCAGCAAACAAATCAACCAAGCTTTATCTCTCTCCTGACGTACCTACTATTTTTGAGCATACGATACCGCACAGGCACACTCAATCCTACACGAAGCCAACAAAAGTTTAACATGAACCACGACGAAAGATTTCTTTTTAGTTCTTACTCATTTTCTACAGAGGGAACGCAAAGAAAATCTCAGGTGCCAGAAATACACATATCATTTTTATGATAGAGAGAACAGAGAAGACCCCCTTCAATATAAGAGGCGTTAAGGAAACGCTCTCTCTCTCTCTCCCTCTCTCTCTCTCTCTCTCTCTCTCTCTCTCTCTCTCGCTCTCTCTCTCTCTCTCTCTCTCTCTCTCTCTCTCTCTCTCTTTCTCTTTATATATATATATATATATATATATATATATATATATATATATATATATATATATATATATATATATATAAATATATATATATATATGTATATATATATATATATATATATATATATATATATATATATATATATATATATATATATATATATACAGAGAGAGAGAGAGAGACAGAGAGAGACAGAGAGAGAGAGAGAGAGAGAGAGAGAGAGAGAGAGAGAGAGAGAGAGAGAGCGCATCGATTTTTAATGTAAGTGATTTCCCAACAGTGGTGTCTGCATTGCCTTATTGAGGCCCTGACAATTTTTACTGTGATAATATGTTTGCATACATTTAGATACCTACAGTCTATTGCTACCATTCTCTCCTCATCGTCTTGTCCTAGCTGGGATCCACAACGGTTGATTAATCGCCAGGTACACAATCCTTTGGATTTTTTAGAGAACACATCCATAACTTTCCTTCCTCGTCCTGGAGCAAACATTTGTACTAGGTCGTGATTTTAGGGAGCTATAAATATTGAAAGGAGACAGATAGGAGTGGGGTGGGGTGGGGTGGGGTGTGGTGGTACGACTGGCTTTTAAGCAGTGATCAAAGGGTTTGAGAAACAAAAGAAGTGGAGAGTTCAGCACTTGAAAGAGGAGATGATCAATTCATTACGGGGGTCAAATTATTTTTCTATATTTTCTTCTTTTGAAAAGGGAATCGAAAACCAAGGCTTCGGGAAATATGTATTTGGTTCCCTTCCTTTTTGCGTTAACGGGGTTTTGCTCTCAGATATAGGGACAACTCGTTTTCCGATGGCACTTATTACATTAATTCACTAATTATTATAAAAAGTATATATGAGACATTTATTTTTACTTGAAAAAGTTATGGTTATGAATGTTTTCGTCTCTATATATCCTTCAATACTATATCAGCGAAGATTTTGTGAAAATAACAAAGAGATCTCGACGAGAATTGGGTAATATATCTCCGGTGTCACTCGATCCAGATGATTAACTTTAGGTGGGAGTCGGCCGATATTTATTGGATGTTTACAATCTTTATCGATGTCAGCCTAAGGTTTTATTGGTAATTTAATGGCTCCTCAAAAAGAGCATTGCCTTCAAATTTCTTAAAATGGATTTATCTACTCTGGATATTTTTTTTATTTTTACATTTCTTTTTATGTAAAAATAATTTACTTGTTCTGCTTCAAATTTACTTTATTCCAATAAATATCTATCATTAAAGAAATCCTTGAGCGACACCTGTGAGAGTGTAAAAATAAAATTGTTTTAGGCGTGTGACATGATAATAATAATAATAATAATAATAATAATAATAATAATAATAATAATAATAATAATAATAATAATAATAATAATAATAAAAATATAAATAATAATAATAACAATAATAATAATGATAATAATAATAATAATAATAATAATAATAATAATGATAATTAATAATAATAATAATAATAATAATAATAATAATAATAATAATATTATTATTATTATTATTATTATTATTATTATTATTATTATTATTATTATTATTATTGGACCAAGCTTAAAAAGAGCAGAATATCATACTTGTCAATATCTCTGGGTAGAGTTCTCTTGCTTGAGGGCACACTCAGTATACTGATCTACCATATTTCTCATGCTCGTTTTTTTTTTTTTTTTTTTTTTTTAAGATTTTATAGGTTATACACGAAAAATCTGTTATTGTTATTAAAATCTTTCATTTTAACTGTTCATTACTCCTCATGGAGTTCACTTATTCCCTTATATCCTTTCTTCACGGAGTTATTTTTTCGTGTTGAAGCACTTTGCTTTCATACTAGGTTTATAGCTTAGCTAATAATAATAATAATAATAATAATAATAATAATAATAATAATAATAATAATAATAATAATAATAGTGACATTAATAATGATAATAATAAAACTGATAATAACAATAATAATAATAATAATAATAATAATAATAATAATAATAATAATAATAATAATAATATTATTATTATTATTATTATTATCATTATTATTATTATTATTATTATTATTATTATCGTTCCAGCAGTTATTGAAAAAAGTGTTACTTAAATGTTGAGAGAGTGACATAAAGCTATTGAATGTAGAGGGGAAAAAATGAAAAGTCTATGCGTGTAATAGACAGGTTGTTATGCTAGGCAAAGAATGAGGTGGGCTATATCATAGACGTAAAATAGAAGAGGTCTAGGTTTAAAACGGGTAGAGAATTTCAAATACTGGGAATCTCCTTCAAGACTGGAAGAAGGGTGTGAAGCCCTGGGTAAGAGTAGAAAACTTTTGAGAATAATTTCAAACGGATTCAGAAAAATCACGCATATATGCTCAATAATAAGAAATGATTTAATTCGAAAAAAAGAACCAGATCATTGAGTAATAAAACAACTAATTAAAATGATATTTCTCTCTCTCTCTCTCTCTCTCTCTCTCTCTCTCTCTCTCTCTCTCTCTCTCTCTCTCTCTCTCTCTCTCTCTCTCTCTCTCTCTCTCTCTCTCTCAAAAAAAAAAAAAAGATCACCTAAAGTATATTTTATTTTTTCATGTCATTTTTCTATCTTCTAGTGATGTGATCCCTGTAAAGAAAGTAATTTACTAAAGCTATACATATATTCGTACAGTTTTTCTTTTAAATAACTCGTAAAGCAAATTATTAAAAGTGAAATCAAATCTTCAATCTAAGAGAAGGAACATCTATATGTCTTAAAGAAAAGAGCACTGTATGATATTCTCAGTAAGACTTAGAATTCAGCTGCAAACATATATAAGAAAGTCTTGAGGGAAGTAAGTTCAGGAAACGGGAAATTAAAAAGACATTTAGTTCAGAATATTGAATATGAAAATTAAATATACCAATCCCTTTTTTTTCTGGTATCCCTTCTTTTGTCTACCGTCTTCCTAAAACTAGATAGCATTAAGAATCGAATAGCTTATCTTGAATATAAATATATACTCAGACACAGTATGAAATTAAGAAACTATGTGATAACCGAAAAGGGGATGCGAATGGATTCATGTTTGAATGAAACATATCCAGATATTCCACATCATTTTCCGAAACAAAATTCTTGATTTTCCAGCATACATTCTAATCACGAAAGTCAGTAAAGAGAATATCTGGAAAGTCTTCTAATATACTTCAAACCACTCTGCATATCAGTAAAATGGAATGGCAAATGTTTTGGCCAATGAAAAAAAGCGAAATTTTTTGGTTACATGAAGGCCCCAGATATTTCTTTAGAGCGTAGATATTATAAATACAAATATATTTTAGGCTCGTATGTCCTATAATATTTCATAGTGTTATTCAATATCAGGATATATCTTTAAAAAAAAAAATGGTTGAAATCATGATTCATATTTCTTCTGTCAGACTAAAGATAGTATTTTATTGCATATATGTACTATATATATTGTTTTTTATTATTATTATTATTATTTATTTACTAAACTTTATGAGATATTACTTTATCATCTAATAAAGATTTTAGCAGAAAAAAATAGGGATTTCATTTGACATTTTACAAAAATAAATGAATGTGCCATTATATAATAATATTATTTCTTTCGCAACATGCTATTAATTTTTTATGTGAAATTTAGACATTATCGAACACAATCTGATGAATTAATAGACTGATGGATTACGTCAATTTACAATATAATTCTTTTTTCCTTTATTTATTTTTTTTTTCCTGCCATACTCATTCATTTTTCCTAAATTACTGGACACTGTCTAAGATCAGTAGAATAATATCTATTCACCTTCATCAGACATCTTAATCTATTATACTTGTGAGGATATTTTAGAGTCAGATTTACATAAAATAAAATATACATGAAACTTACAATTAATATTTCATCATTTGTTACATAATGCTTCTGTTCTATACTTTTTTTGCTGACACACCAATAGCTCAAAACTAACGTGATAACGTATTTTTTGCTTGCTTGTATAAAATAAGAAATGCATAACATATGATAGAGATCCTAGACGGCCAAGGAGAGGCTATTCACAAAAATGAAAGAGTCACTGTTAAACTAATTATGACTAGAATTGGAGAGATATGAAGTACATTTGTACGAATTCAAATTATTATAAGTAACCAAGATATTTTTAGGTTGTTTGGTTGCTCTACAAATGTGAACATATCTTTGGAGCTCAAAATATTAAATTATGCTTTACTATTTTCAGCTCCAAAGTTATGATCATATTTGATATATAATGTCTTCACTAGGGCATGCTAATTTGCTGATACTAAAATTTATCTAGGACAGGACCATATACAAGGCATTTAAAATCTGGAAAAAAGGACTCGTGAGAGGCAGCTCCAACCAACACCCTTGGAGAAAAAAAAAAATATTCTTTTGGTATACTTCTAGAAGTTATGTATGCCCTTCCCTTAGTTTGTAAAGACGACAAATACACTATTTGTGGAAACAAGCAACCTAATACTTTTAATTAAAGTATTAGTCTTTTCTACAAAGGAATTTCATATTCATATATTTTTTTCTTCATAAGATATTTTGGCTAAAGGTCTCAATTCCTTTCTTCAGAAAATATACAAGGTAATATCTAGTGTATGATTTTCAATGAAATCATTATCATTTCATCAGGTAAATATATCCTAAACTACAGATCATATATTTTATGCATTCTGCACCATGTTATAGCCTCAAACATTAATTTTTTTATGGTATCATTTACGTATATATTTAGCGATGATAATTATTATTATTATTATTATTATTATTATTATTATTATTATTATTATTATCATCATCATTATTATTATTATTATTAGTATTATTATTATTATTATCATTATTATTATTATTATTACTATTATTATTATTATTTTTATTATTATTATTATCATTATTATTATTATTATTATTATTATTATTATTATTATTATTATTATTATTATTATTATTAAAAAGGAAATATATTATTTACAAGAAAGGTAATGATCAATCACCATAAAATATTTGAACTTTTGAAATTCTATTGATTTTAGGAATTGATTAGGAATTTCATTCCCAGCCTTTTTTACAACTGGAATAAACTTCTAGAATACTGTGTAGTATTGTGCATTATGTTAGAGAATTAACATCATACCTAGCATTAGGAACAGGATAATCCTATTCGTGAGAATCCTAATGGAAAGGATAGTATATAACAAAGCAATTGAACGACGGTGCCAGAGATCAAAATCTAGAACATAAATAAGAAATTAAGTGGACAATAAGTTCTTTCCAACATATTGAGATGAGAGTCAGCAGCTGAAGACCAGACAGGAGAACAATACTCGAAAAAAAAGTTAGAACGAATGAATTAAAAAAAAAAAAATCTCCAAAACCGATTAAACATAGAAAATCTTACAAGACTTTCTCATTAAGCCAATATTTTGTGCAATTGTAATGAGAAAAACCTAATGTGTTTCTCAGAAGTAAATTTATAAATCACACTTAAAATTTTAAGATTCAGAATTAGTTAAACATGCATTATTAATACCAGGATCCGGATGTTGACAAGCCACTCTCCTCAAGTTTTGTTAGAATTCAACTTCAAGTCCCATTATTTGCACCATGCAGTAATTTTAACCAGATCTCTATTAAGGAATTCAGCATCCACAGATTTGCATTGAGGAGATCAAATTGATGTAAAGAGAGTAGCATCATCTGCATAAGAAACGATCTTGTTTTCTAGGCCAAGCCAAATATCATGTGTATATAGTAAGAAGAACTCTACCGCGAAGAACACCAGGTATCACATTCACTATGGTGCCCATCAACAAAATTTTTTTGCGATATATTACTTAAAAATTCAATAATGATGGTATGAAGAAACCCACCCACCCCCACCCACTGTATTAGGTTGAAAACAACGGCCTCATGGATAACACGGTCAAAGGCAGCACTAAATCAGTGCTGACTATACGAACTTGATGAGCACAATCAGCGGAGTTTTGTACAGCATTGGATATTGTTAATGAGGCATCTCAGCTCTAAGGCGTGCAAGGTATCGCACACATATTTACACCCATACACGCACACGCGCGTGCACGCACACACAAAACACACACACACACACACACACACACACACACACACACATATATATATATATATATATATATATATATATATATATATATATATATATATATATATATATATATATATGTATATATATATATATATATATATATATATATATATATATATATATATATATATATATATATATATATATATATATATATATATATATATATATATATGTGTGTGTGTGTGTGTGAGCGTGTGTGTGTGTGTATATATATATATATATATATATATATATATATATATATATATATATATATATATATATATATATACATACTTATTCCTTTGGTGAGATATGATACGCACCTTGTGCTCTCACGCAGTCTGCATTCGTTCTACATCACCATTCATTTCATTCCCATATATAATAATTTTCCACTCTTAGAACATCCTGAGAGTGTCTTTGAATGTCTTATAAAATATCATAACTATTCATAGGATTTGTTGTCGCCCATTGTTGGTAAATGTTAGGATTTAAAGAGAACATTTACGAGAAATCGGTGTTCCTCAATGGTGACATCAGTAGAGACTCATTCAATGTCTACAAACATTTGCAATTATATTCTTATGAAGAGTGTAGGTAATACCATTCTTATCAATATGAAGATGGTCAGCAGTTCATCACAACTGTACTATGAAATGTTAAAATCAAAGATCCATTTTGTGAAGCAATCTTCAATTTAACAGAGTAACTCCTTGTGTTATATTTAAGCTCTTATTGTGTTATTAAGTTGCAAAAGCAATCTTAGCAATTTGAAACAAGATTACATAGACCTTAGGTAATGTTAGGCGTCTACATTACAATTAAACTTTTCTTTTTTGTTATTTCACGTATTATCATTTTAACTGTTTTTTAAAGAGACTTCAACTAATTACTTGCACACTGTAACGTCAAACTAACCTTATGGATCTCTCAAGTTAGTAAAATCTGGTTTTTGAGTTCTAGTTACTGAAAATCCAGCAAAATATTCCTATTATGTTCAATGGTTGATTTCATCTAGATCCTAAGAATTTTATTATTTTTGCCCTTTTTTCTGATTTTGATAAATTTATTCCTAATTAGTCTGGTTTTCTCTTTCATCTGTTTCCACCGAAATATTATTTTGTCGATTTGGGCTATCATGCACAACTGACTAACTTATCAAAATCTTTCTGGAGACCGTTATCAACATAAATATAAGTCCGACTCTTTCGTGGCTACTTTCAACATCATGAAATGCTTATGTTCACTTAGAAGTATGAGCGAATGAATCTGTTTCTCAAAAGCAAAATTTGTAATCGAGAACAACACCTAAAACTATAAAGCAATATAAACATTATCAACCCAAATATATGAATCTTGAGCCAC
>NW_027168491.1:12500-30000 GCF_036898095.1 Palaemon carinicauda | reverse complement strand
CCTGATTAAGAGGCAAATTATAAAGCTCTTAAGCAATGGCGATCGGTAGGGGAGATAGAACTTAACCACTCCCTATGGTGAGTATTAAAATCACCAACAAAGACAAAAGAAGCCTTTCTATCATCTTATCGTATATTAGCCATAATGGTAAGAAGAAAATCGAAGATAGAATCATCCATGTCTGGATTACGGTAGATCGAACACAAATAAAAACACAAACAGGCAGGCAGACTTTATCTATCTATCTATCTATCGATTCCCGGCCGGACCCAAGCTCTTTTCTTTGTGTGTTTTCGCCTCGGGCTCTGATCCCGAGGTCGTTAAGAGAATCCAGACATTAATATATCAAAAATATATATGGCTTATTTGAATATGAAAAACAGGTAAAAAGGTGCGAAATTTATCATTAATTGAATGCCAAGTAACAAACTACCAATTAGCTACGATGGTGAAGATGGGTTGATTTCAATTCTAAGTACAAAATACCTGAATTCGACAGGTATAAGTACAGTAGAATTGTCATTGAGTTTTATCTTTCTTCGTGGCCAAGTCGGTTAGTCACTGTCTACATAAGCTTGCCGACCAGGGTTCGATTCCCGGCCGGAGCCAAGCTCTTGTCTTTGTGTGATTTCGCCTGGGGCTCTGATCCCGAGGTCGTTAAGAGAATCCAGCCATTAATATATCAAAAATATATATGGCTTATTTTAATATGAAAAACACGTAAAAATGTGCAAAATTTATCATTAATTGAATGCCAAGTAACAAACTACCAATTAGCTACGATGGTGAAGATGGGTTGATTTCAATTCTAAGTACAAAATACCTGAATTCGACAGGTATAAGTACAGCAAAATTGTCATTGACTTTTATCTTTCTTCGTGGCCAAGTGGGTTAGTCACTGTCTATATAAGCTTGCCGACTATGGTTCGATTCCCGGCCGGAGCCAAGCTCTTTTCTTTGTGTGATTTCGCCTGGGGCTCTGATCCCGAGGTCGTTAAGAGAATCCAGACATTAATATATCAAAAATACATATGGCTTATTTGATATATATATATATATATATATATATATATATATATATATATATATATATATATATATATATATATATATATATATATATATATATATATATATATATATATATATATATATATATATATATATATATATATATATATATATATATATATATATATATATATATATATATATATATATATATATATATTCATCTACTGATCTTTCTAAACCTAGTGTATGGCAAAGTAGTATGGCAACACAATATATCCTTTTTATGTATATTTCATATAAATAGAAAATCAATAAAGACTAGAAAATGCAGTGTATCATGTCGGCAAACGAAAGTCACAGGAACACCATATATCTTTAACAGAAGAGGACGCAGTGGAAGTAAATGACATAAAAACTTCATTCCTACCACGAATAAACTGTGGCACTTGTCAGCAGTTCACCTTTAAGGGTTCCGCAACGTGACGGCGGACGCTCTATCTAGGTTCACACCGATAGATTCAGAATAGTCCCTAGACGCAGGATCATTCTCCTTCATCTTACGTCAAGATAGACCTCTTTACGACGAGCAACAACAAGAAGATACATCGTTACGTAGCCCCATACGAGGACCCCCTAGCGGAAGTATTGGATGCAATGTCCCTGCGATGGTGCCTCACAAGTGGCCAAACAGCCTATGGTTCCCTCTAGCGTTGGAACTACGACTAAAGTTTGTGCCGTTGCCGGAACAAGTTCTGACTCAGCTAGTGGAGACGTCAACTGTCTTCGCTTCATCACAGAAAACCCGCAACCTTCATCTCATGATTTTTTCTCGATAGCGGTAAAGAAAAGATTCGGTATTTTGAAGGACAGTATAGAGTTTTTGGAAGAATATAAACCCAAATCTACTAGAAGACAATATGAGTCGGCATGGAAGAAGTGGTTGTCTTTTTTCAAGGTAATGAAGCCTAAAGAAATCTGCCTTGACAAGACCTTTACTATATGCCTTTCAGGTTGATTTTTCTAACGAAATCTTTAACAAGATCCCTAAGGCCAGTGCTAGACTCAGGCTGGCAGTGCCTCCGAAACCTACATCATGGTCTCTGGAAAAGGTTCTTCACTTCACTTCTATGATGAACACCGACGAGTGCGCTTTGAAGGACTTGACCCAAAAACTTATAGTGAAATAGTGGCCCTTTCGAGAGATGGAGGCTATATTCAGTTCTTAGAAGGGGGAAAACTGAATCTTTTTCCGGACCCAGCATTTCTTGCCAAAAATGAGCTACCCACCAAAAGCTAGGGTCCCTAGAGAATCTGCACTCTGAAGGAAGATGTTTCTCTATGTCCAGTAAAGACCTTAAAGGTCTATATTCGTAGAACTTCAGACTATAAGGGAAGACATCTTTTTAAAGGAGAAACTTCAGGTTTAAACTTGTCTCTGAAACAACTAAGGGCAAAAATCACCTACTTTATTCGCAGAACAGATCCGGACAGTACACCCGCAAGTCATGATCCGAGCAAAATTGCCTCATCCCTGAATTTCTTCAATAATATGAATATTGAACACCTTCGCTCATACACTGGCTGGAAGTCATCCCGCGTATTTTTCAAGCATTACGCGAAGCCGGTGGAGGAATTAAAGAGGTCTGTGGTAGCAGCAGGAGGTGTCCTTAAACCTTTTGCTTAAAGCTGCAAGGAACAGTGAAATTAATTGGGACGATTAATTTAGGGTCGGCGTATATTCCCTGGTCGGCACTACATACTATGTGATAAGCCACTCAGGTGCCATGATAGACTGTTCCATAGACAAAGGGGAAATAAGCATAATAAGTGACACATGTGCCAGGCATTTTACGCAAGTGTAATTACACAGTAATGACAGATATTTATGGAAATTTAGTGATATTTTCATTTTCAGTGGCATGGTTTTGGGTTTCCTTTTCAGATGAAACAAGTTTTTCTGGTATTGCTGTTTTTCTTTATGCTCTAATTTTACATCATTCACATTTTATATATTTCTATAAATGTTGATTGATCTATTTATCTATTGTTTGTAAATAAGATAGTTCTAGATGAACTTTGTGTTTTATTCGGCCAAGTTCATTGTTATGAAAAATTATGCTGAGCATTGCAACCACTACGGATATTAGTTGATAATATAGAAATCTTAAAAGATGGTTCCTACGTGAAACACAAACACTCATCGAGCTGGTCAACCCTTATTCAGGATAGACCATAGCTTTTTAGTTGGAATGATAACTGATATAATATCTGTTCCTAAATGAATGTAAACCTTTGATCCATACTCAAATCAAAGAGGTATACTGGGGAGATTTCAATATTTTATACGGAGATTGGTAAGTTCCAATACAAACTTTGCTTGAAAAGGTACAGGTCGAGACCACTATACAGGTTTGTCTGCTGGACATCCATAGGTAATATGTCTTCCTCGAGACTTTTCCAGAGTCTAGCTTGTAGGGGGTAGGAAGCTCTAGCATGAGTGATGTTTAGAAATAATGATATATGACGTAACATCATATGTCTTTAGGTCTAGATAGACCAAGGAAAAGGTTATCTTGAGGTTAAGGCACGATTGAGAATCCACATATACAGTAATGCTCTGGTGAAATTCCATCACAACGACATGTATTGGTGTGCTACTGTTACTAACACACATTTAGGTTCCCTTCAAATGTCATCTTCAATGTGTTATAGATTAGATTTGGTATGTTACATCTTCAAGTAAAGTCTAGGTAAGTTAACTTTAAAATAGTTTATTCTTTAAAAAAAGTATTAACATCTCCATCACAGGAGTATAGATGGTTTGGTCGGATGACCATTCCGTATAACATCTCGAAGTGAACTGCTACAAATATCCATATTCACGTTAAAGTTTATACAGTTATCTCAGCACTTAAGGATTTATAATAAACACAACAATAATACCGGAAAATATTTGTTCGGTTCTCATAGACAACTCTTTCTCACGGGCTTGGTTTTGTTTACTGCTTCATGAAAAATGTTACATTGATGAGGTTTGGCATTCGCATCCTGCTTATGATATGATTATGGCATTTCTCACACTTCTCTTACTTCCACAGTGACCTGTAGGTCATGTGTTTTAAACAAGTAATATCTGTATATTACATTAGCTCGGTCAGCTACCTAATTTTTTGAAAATTTAACAATACGTCAAAATATGTTTACTAGGAGTGTGACTGGATATATATATATATATATATATATATATATATATATATATATATATATATATATATATATATATATATATATATATATATATATATATATATATATATATATATATATATATATATATATATATATATATATATATATTCTTTTAAACTTTAGCCATAAGCAAATGAGGACGAATGTTCAAATAGGCACATTAAAAAAATAAAAATGCATACTTAACAAATATTGCCAAAACAAAGAAAAATGCATGATAAATACAGATCATATATATGGTACGTTGCCAGCAAACGATTATATGGTACCAAAAAAAAAAAATACTGATATATATATGATCCGGTAACTTTGTAGAAGAATAGTTGTTAACTTTGTCAATTATATAGATTATTAAAATAAGGTAACTAATAAAAATATTGGTTACCTTAATAAAGATACGGATTCGTACATATATATATATATATATATATATATATATATATATATATATATATATATATATATATATATATATATATATATATATATATATATATATATATATATATATATATATATATATAAAGAATCTATGGGCATCTAATAATATATATATATATATATATATATATATATATATATATATATATATATATATATATATATATATATATATATATATATATATATATATATATATATATATATATATATGGCTTATATATTTTATTAGATGCCCATAGATTCTTTATTTTAACATTCAGGCTTAGATTTTATTAGGTGCCAAAAATGATTTATTTTTTAAATGTTTTTTAAAAGGCAAAGATTCTATAGTCTCTTCAATTACATATTACTAGCGTACTAACTGCTTTTCGTACACAACACTTTTCCAAGACAATTTACTCCTTTGAACGAATGAAGGGGCCAGTTTCAAACGGCTTTAATTTGAATTAAATAAGTTTTGTCTGGACATGGCCAAACTTTCTGTTTGACCTCCAATTTATTTCTCTTTAACATACGCCAAACAAGGATGTTAACGGAGATAAATATCATCACCATAACGCTGATTACTGATAGTAACAGGTAGAATCGACGTTCTGCAAAAGTCGGTGTCGGGTGGTCCATCTCGGTCAATTTCATCAACTGCTTAGCCACATGTGCATTGTATGTGAGAGGTAAAGATAGAATTGTTGTCGACCACGTGAAGAAGTAGGCTCGTTCTCTGATGATAGTCTTGATTCCATGAACCATGTAATTCGGGGACGTACCGATACAACCATCTGCTGCAACTAAGATTTGGGAATAGGAGGTGGATGATACATTGAAGCCGGCCTTGTCGTATCGTATCCACGAGCCGTTGTTCAGTCTGCAATTGAACTCATTATCGTCAAAGGGATAAAGCTTTTCCAGACAATTTTCATGTGTATGGGAGAAAGCACTATCTAGCACTATACCTAACTCGCATGAATCCATTAAGTTTTTATGGAATTCAAAGGAGTCAGCTGTACATATTTTTTTATCCATTGCATCTGAACAGTGAGTTAATTGACATAAGTCTTTAATGACCGTATATGTTTCCTTGTCTGGGGGAAATCAAAGCGTGTCGTGTCAAACTGGATATTACTGGATTTGAGTGATTCGTCATGAAAGTCGGAAATAGTGATATCCTGTAAGATTGCCAGGCATCGGAAGAATCAAATGGATATGCAATCATAATCCTGTGATTTTCAATGCTTACTGTAATTAGGCTGTTACAAAATTCTAACCTATGTGCGTCTAACAAAGGAACATAACCTAATTTCTCCCGTCCGTTTTCCACAATTAACATTAAGTCTTTTATTGGCAACAAATGCGGTGACAGTACACCTTTAGTCGCTAACGTGATAGATTCCACATAGTCTTTTGATTTCTCAATGAAATGTGCAATTTTATAATGTATGTGATCTATTTTTGAATCATAATACATTAATGTTGCCAACAAATCGTGTACTTCCATAAACTGACTGTTATTACTAGAATGTTTGTTTACCCAACTCATAATTTGATAGATTGAAGCTAACTAATTCCTTAGTTCTGACATAATCAATTCATTTTTATGAGTCAAAAACTCAATTTTCTTATTTTGATTACTAATCTTAAGACGATTGTAAATTCCTAAGCCTAAACTTGCAATAGAACTAAAGAATTTCAGTGCAGCAAAAATAAACGGGTTACGTTTCTCAAGATTATCATGTCCTACTGTCCACATCAAAAGGTCACGAGCCAAAGATTCTGCCTCGTAAGTCTTATTTTGCAAGTCTTGTGATAGCATCTCTGCAACTCTTAGTGTCGATGCAAGCAAACTCTCTGTATTAAAAGGAAAGTGTCTTCTATGCATTTCATTTAATGAAACAGCAAACCTTGAAATGGCGCTCTTTAAGCTAGTGACGTCATACTCTGGGAGACAAATTCCTGGCATACGCACTTCAACAACTACGTTACTTATGTAATAAAAACTTTTTCTTATCTTTCAATTATAGTGCCATATTTAAAATATATACTTTTAGTTTTAAAGCTCATCCCACAAAAGAGAAATGTCTGAGCGAACAATATAACTCCTCACAATAAAAACTTCATCTTGGAAACCTGTAATGAGAAAAATATATGTAATTACTCCTGTATTAGGAAGAAAAAACTTTTAACATATAATGTTCACAAAAATAAAAAAAATTAAAATCTTTCTATTATTTTAATTTCTTATGTGAGTTAATGGTACGATTCTCTCATCAGTAGGTTGGGATACGTTTTGAACTCTAAACCTATTGGCCGTTAATGTTTCCAAAATGGTAAATGGGCCTTCAAACTTAGGTGTTAGTTCACAATTGAGCCCTTTACGTACATTTACCTGTATGTACACATTATCACCCACGGTATATGTTTTAGTTGGCTTCGCTATTTTATCATGGTTCCTTTTCATTATGATTTGTGATTCTTCTAAATTCTTTCGAAGGATATCAAAACGACTTTTGGTTCCATTTCTACATTTTTTTAAATGATTTGATAAATTAGTTGTAGGCGTTAATACATGGAAAGGCGTTATAACTGGGGTACCATACAATGCCCCGTGCGGTGATATTTTAATTGCTATATGATATGAATGATTCCATCTCTTTGTTGCTGTCTCACAGGATTTTTTATACAGGAGAGGGGGTTCCCAGCCCCCTCGTCCCGTCCCCTTTAGTTGCCTCTTACGACACGCAGGGATAACGTTGGCGCTATTCTATTTGTTTTATGCCCCCGCGGCTACCCTCCAAAATTGGGGGAAGTGCCTTTGGTATACGTATGTATGAATGATTCAGAGTACTCAGTACCGCAAGTATTGCAATATCCCAGTTGGGGTCTGATCGCCAGAGTGTTACTCTTAATATAATCGAAGCTTTCGACTCTGGGTGATATATCATGGTATTTATTTTCTTTATGCTAAGGAATTCACACAATGAGGTAAGAAAATGATTATTAAATTTTCCACTCGAGTCTGAGATTATCATATGTGGAATTCCTTGTTTACAAATGTAACACTCTTAAAACTTCCTAGCGCATTCAATCGCAGTTTTAGTTTTAAGCGCTATTAGTTCTCTATATCGAGTTAAAGCATCTACAATTACTAAGAGGTGCTTATTTCCTCAGTCTGACTCGTAAAATCCTGTTATTAAATCTAAATGTATCCTCTCAAAGGGTTGATTGGGCACGGGATAAGCCCCTGGGCTGACAGGTGTTTTCGTATGCCCTTTGTTTTCCTGACATGTGCGACAATCACCTATGTGTTTTTTTTATATCTGTAAGCATCGTATGCCAATAAAACAATGATTTGGCTTTTTGTGACATTAATGAGAACCCCGGTGTCCATGCAATCGATTTACATGCAACCAATTTAGGACAGTGGAAATAAGTGTGATTGGTACCACTACCTGGTCGCTAGTTACATGTGGTTTATTGCAGGTTTTCCTTGTCACGGTTCTACACAGAATATTGTCTTTGATTATATAATTCTGCTGCTTATACTTTATATATTCCTTTTCATTATGATTGCCTTTCAAAGCCTTTATAATTTTTTCTAATTTCTGATCTTTTCTTTGCTTAGTCTGTAATAATACAGCACTCCAGGCCAGATCTTCTTATTCAGATATTGTTTTAACAATAGGCATGGATGTTGATATATCTATTAATTCAGCTAAAGGCTCCGTACAACATGACATGGGGTTGCGTGATAATGCATCAGCAATGATATTTGCTTTCCCAGGTAAATACCCGATTCTCGCGCAAAAGTCTTGAATGATCAAATGCCACTAAGTTCGTTTAGGGCTATGGCTGAAGCCTTTAAAGAAGTCGGTTAGTGGTTTATTATCAGTAAGAACCTTAACGGGGTAACCATATATTATGAATTTAAAATGCAATAGTGAATTAACATTAGCTAGCCCTTCCTTGTGTATTACTACATACTTAGTTTCGGAAGTTCTCAGTTTTCGAGAATAAAAAGCTATTGTGAAATTTTTTTTTTTTCATATTGCTGAAGCAATACCCCACCTACTCCTAAGTCTGAGGCGTCTGTTGTAATGAAGAATTCCTTACCGAAGTCAGGAAATTTTAAGATAGGAGAACTATACAGTTCATCTTTCAAGGTATTAAACGCCTATTGATGCTGCTCATACCATATGAAATCTAAGCCCTTCTTCGTAAGATCAGTTAAGGGAGCGGCTATCATTGAATAATTGCGTATAAAACGCCTGTAATATCCACTAAAACCAAGAAATTGCTGTATTCCCTTGACATTAGTAGGTATCGGAAAGTTACGGATAGCTGACACCTTATCATGGACTACTTTAAGACCTTGGCTTGACACCGTAAAACCCAAATACACTAATTCTGTTTTGAAAAATTCACACTTACTAATCTTTACCCTTAAGTTATGTTGTCTTAGTCTCTGTAGTAATAGTTCTAATTTACGTAGATGTTCTTCTAAGATGTTGGAAAAGATTACAAGATCGTCCATATAGGCATGCAATATATCCCCTAGTAACCCTCCAAACGCTCTGTTAATGATTCTTGTAAATGTTATGGGAGCACAACGTAAACCAAAAGGCATACGTAAAAATTCATAATGTCCCCTGGCTATGCTGAAGGCTGTGTATGGGATACTATTTTCTTCTAATGATATCTGATGAAAGACTTTAAGTAATTCCAATCTGGTAAAACATTTATTCTGACCTAACAAAGATAAAATATCGTCAGTACATTGCAATGGGACTCGATCAGGGATCGTCTCCTCATTTAGGCAACGGAAGTCTACGCAGATACGCCATGTTCGAACTTTTTTCGGTACAACTATTAATTGAAAATTATAAGGGATGTTCGATTTCCTAATGACTCTTTCTTCTAGCATTTTACCTACTTCATCATTTATTTCATTCTGCAATTTCATAGGGAGTCTGTACGAGGGTACATAGATAATTTTCTGCTTGTCCTTTAACCTTATTTGATGCTCAATCACATCTGTTTTTCCTAAGGATGCATCAGTAGTGGAAAAAACATCATGATACACATTTAAAAGTGCAAAAATTTTCTGCTGAATTTCTTCGTCTTGTATGTCTTTATTGATTTTATTTTTAATAGATTGCAAAAGGGATTCATTCGCAACTGATTGAGCGTGATTAATTTCAGCACTGGATTGTTTCTTCCAATTGATGTTTGGGTGAATGTTTTCTGTCCGATTTCCGTTGAATGTAGTGCTTCCTGGATATGTTTCTTCAATGTATAGTAAACATTGAATGTCAGTCCTTGGTTTTCTTAGGATGTTGATTGAAGATCCAGTTCCTCAGTTTATATAACATTCATTTGTTGGTATTAAAAGTTTTAATTTCTTCGGTGGACTATGATACTTAGTCAAAATTGTAGATTCATTACTGTTGATTTCTTGAAGATCTTTCTCTGGTACTTTGAGTTTTATTCACTGGTTCTTGAAGATCTTTGTCTGGTTTTTAGAGTTTTATTGCTGGTTCCTGAAGATCTTTCTCTGGTTCTTAGAGTTTTACCGCTGCCACCATTTATTGGTGTGCTACTGTTACTAACACACATTGGGGTTCCCTTCAAATGTCATATTCAATGTGTTATAGATTAGATTTGGTATGTTACATCTTCAAGTAAAGTCTAGGTAAGTTAACTTTAAAATAGTTTATTCTTTAAAAACAGTATTAACAACTCCATCACAAGAGTATAGATGGTCTGGTCGGATGACCATTCCGTACGACATCTCAAAGTGAACTGCTACAAATATCCATATTAACGTTAAAGTTTATATAGTTACCGGTATCTCAGCACTTAAGGATTTATAGTAAACACAACATTAATACCGGAAGGTAGCTTATTTACGGCTCTCCTTTTGTTTTTCGTATTCTTGCCACTTTTCCCCCTCGAAGCGTTAACGATATTTGCGGTGAAGATAGGTATGTGGAGTGTCAAGAATAAGTCCTCTGATATTATGCGATATCCGTATAAGAATTGTTTTGGGATATTCGCACCAGGAGTTAGATTTCTGGGTACCTTAAGATAAAATTGTCCGGGAAAATCACCGTACTCAAATATACCCAAGGAAGCTACCTGATAGGAACTTCCATCAGGACGACGTGGCTATCTCACCCAATATTAGTAAATTATATATATATATATATATATATATATATATATATATATATATATATATATATATATATATATATATATATATATATATATATAGATAGATAGATAGATAGATAGATATGTATATATATATATATATATATATATATATATATATATATATATATATATATATACATATCTATCTATCTATCTATCTATCTATCTATCTATCTATATATATATATATATATATATATATATATATATATATATATCTATCTATCTATCTATCTATCTATCTATCTATATATATATATATATATATATATATATATATATATATATATATATATATATATATATATATATATATATATATATATATATATATATGTGTGTGTGTGTGTGTGTGTGTGTGTGTGTGTGAGTGTGTGTGTGTGTTTATATCTATCTACCTATATATATATATATATATATATATATATATATATATATATATATATATATATATATATATATATATATATATATATACAAACACACAGACTCATAGTTATAAAAACTACTTTGTTGGCTATTCCGTTATATGTCTTCATAGCATATTAGAAATAATATAGAAAAATAAAATTTTGTCCTACACTCCCATTGCCCTTATAATACTATACAAAAAAAAAAAAGAAAAAATAAGTTTGAAGACATTCTAGTCGAATAAATTCCCGACAAATATTTAAAATATAAGCATGTGTTTGGTTTATCTGTGACATTGGATGTCAAAATGCGCATTTTACCAGAAGAAATATATACAGAATCTAATGGAATTATGAAACAACAAAATTAAATACGGAAAATAGTATTCGTTATTACAAAGTTGCATAGCAAAGGAAATATTTTTTACTTGCGCGAAATGGAGAAAGAGAATCACCTGAAATACTAAAATTTCATAAGAACTTCTGAATAGATTATGTATGACTCATAATGAGTTTGTGGTACAATGAACGTTTATAAAACGTTAGATGTTGACAAGATTGAAAATTATAAAGCATTTTTTTACAGTTTTTCAGGACGATTCAAATTCGTTATAAAAAGTCATAGAGATGGATTCCATACCAGGAAATATTAATTAAGTACAAACATCTACAATGAAAAGCTTGTTATGCTCTAGAACCCTTATGATGTTCTCAAGATAGACTTCTTGGAAAAGAGAGGGACAATTTATTGGGCTGCATACATTACTTCAGAATCACAGAAGGTATGAAGAGGCCTCAATATGATACAAAAAGTACACTGATTAAAGTTATGTTGTTCTGAAGAAATTCCCTTTCTTGTAAATTTTCAACATAATTGCCTAAAGTGCGCAATATCGTTATTAGGTATATTCGTATCCTACGTCCTTCCTAATAAATATAAAGAATCTACTTTCTTCCTTTACCATATGCGCTATATTATCAATAAACACGCATCACGGGTAAGTATTATAATGCATAAAAAAAATCAATTGGTAAAAGTTTTCCTTTGGAGTTTACCTTCTTCCAGCGTTAGGATAAAGTTATTAAAGATACTCAATTCTATAAAAAAAGGGTAAAATATTTTCCTTTTTTCTTGTTTCTGTTTCTCTAACATAAAATAATATCATCATTGACACATGCTAACTGGAAATTGTGGAACAAGTTTTCTGGTTAACATTTTAAATTAATTTCTCTCCCAACCAGGTAATAGATAATTTTTTCTTTGTTTTTTATTAATTTTTTTGTTTAATCGTCCTTTTATTGTTTTGCACCTAACAAAATGAGTATTTTTCTTTCTGAACAATACTTAGGAATGTTTTGGGAATTTTTCTTTTACTATGCACAAAATGGCTATTTGTCCAATTCATCACTAATTGTTATAGATAATAAAACATATCGTGTATAAAGCAAACTATATAAACTATCCATGGACCAAATGATTAAATAATCTATTCTCCGCGTACATCGACTGTAGTCCTACTAAAACACATCAGTTTATACGTAAAGTAAATATGAATATGTGATTACCATTGTTTGGATTTTTGTATATTCAAATACACTGTCCAGTACAATCCCCATCTGAGAATACTAGTTATACTCTAGCCTCTGAATATTATTTAGCATTAATTTTTTTTTTTTTTTTTTTTTTTTTTGGTGTGGGGGGGGGGATTCACAAGGTGATATTGAAATGTGAATAGTAACCAATTTTAGAAAAGAACCGGCCGGAAGTGGTTTTTTATTATTATTATTATTATTATTATTATTATTATTATTATTATTATTATTATTATTATTATTATTATTATTATTATTATTATTATTGTTGTTGTTGTTGTTGTTGTTGTTGTTGTCGTTGTTATTGTTGTTGAAAGATAAGCTACAACACTAGTTAGGAAAGGAAGATGCTATTAGCCTATGAGCTCCAAAAGCGAAATATCACCCTGTGAGGAAATGAGGTAAGGAAATATATATCCTATAAGAGAAGTGATGAACAATCAAAATAAAATCTTATAGAAACAGTATCAATATTGAACTAGATCTTCCATATATAAATCATAAAAATAAAATTGAAAAGAACAAGAGGAAGAAAAGAAAGATAACACTATGCCCAGTGTACCCTTATGCAAGAAAAATCTACCCCAAGAGAGTGAAGGACCATGGTACAGAGGCCAAGACACTACCCAAGATTCGGGCTACCAGTGGTAGAGCAATCTAAAGCGAACGAACAAATTACCTTCAGAATAGTTAAATTATGTGCCCTTTCACTTCTTGTTTCCTAACTCACAAATCAGTTTTAGCTGTATAGAAAAACAGCTGAATTTAAGCTTCAGAATAATCGCATTTCTATATGAATTAAGAGGTACACATTCGTTATAATATTAACAAAATTAGACATAACACTAAACCATCATTTTAAAGAACAACGACAAGATGTCATCTATTATATTGGTAAAATCCTTTTAAGGTAAAAGAAATGTAATTTAGGCACCACTTTTACTGCCACACCAGAGAAACCCTTAAGAAGATAAATATCATATTCAGCTTATTTATATCGGTCAGATATACTTCAATTTAAAGGTGTTAAAAGTTTATGGTTTCATTTCCAGTTTCATCAGAATAGATAACCACTGGAATGTCTGCCGGGTAAGCTCAAACTCCCAGAGTGGTTCCCAAACACAGCAAAGGCCTCTCCAATATAGAGCTTAAACTCTCCGTTCAGGGTTGCGATCGATCTGCTGCAATATGAATGATAGGCAAACACGTTACCATTGTACTAGCCAGAAGTTTGAATAGTGTCAATCAGAATTAATGCAATATTCAGCATAATAGATTCTGGAAAAAAAAAAACCTTTACCGATATATATAGAAGTTGATCAAAATCTGCCTCCTAAATATAATACAATGATGATGATGATTGCAAAATAGTTCGTTAAATTTTGCCATTAGAAAAAAGAGGTTACAAGTAGGATGTTCTACCGCTTTAAGAAATGAAGTTACTTTTAATTAATTTTTCATCCAGTTTTTAGTGTTTTTTTTTTTTTTATTGGTATAACACCACAATGCTTCTTATAACATTCAGCATAAAATTCAACATACATTTAACAGAAAATGTTTCGATTTCTTGATCAATGGCCTCAATTATCTTCTCAAACTGTTCGTAGACATTTTCACTTTATTCTCCCCAACCTCATTAATTATACTGTTGCACTTCCACCTCAGTCCTTTCACTTCGTGAAAAAAAAAAAAAAACAGCTCCAAACAAAACATCTCTCCCCAAGGACTCAATTTCTCTTCAGTGTTAATGCATTCTTAATCCAATTTATTTCATATGATACTTTCCTTTGTGAGCAAGATTTTTCCTTAATGAAATTTAAGGCATGCGCCTTTTCAGTTCCACGCCAGCTTAAAATAATTTTGGTGTTTACATACACTTCATCCAAAAAATAATAAGGGATATACATCCACTCTTCATCTTATCACTCCAGATATCATCCCGCTTTTCCAACTCCTGATTCCTTATATATTATATTATAAAGTTGTTTTTTTCTGTATTTAACCTTCCATACATATGGTTGAAATCTCTCGAAGTTCCAATAGCTGCCCCTCTTTCTAAATATATCTCCAGAAGAATCTCTTCATTCCCATTCACTCCAGACCCAGCAAACAAACCAACCATGCTCTATCTCTTTCCTGACGTTCTTACTATTTTTGAGCGTACGATACCGCACAATCAGACTCACTCTTACACGAAGCCAACAAAAGCTTAACACGAACCATCAAGAAAGATTTCTTTTTAGTTCTTACTCATTTTCTACAGAAGGAACGCAAATAAAATCACAGGTGCCAGAGATACACGAATCATTTTTATGATAGAGAGAACAGAGAAGAAGACCCCTTCAATATAGAGAGAGAGAGAGAGAGAGAGAGAGAGAGAGAGAGAGAGAGAGAGAGAGAGAGAGAGAGAGAGAGAGAGATTAAGTTTGTTTAAAAAATCATTCTGGCAATACACTTCATGAAAATAAACCACTTCTTATACATATACATGTAAGGTATATTCACAGAATACTTTTCTCTCTCTCTCTCTCTCTCTCTCTCTCTCTCTCTCTCTCTCTCTCTCTCTCTCTCTCTCTCTCTCTCTCTCTCTCTCTCTCTCACAAAAAAAAATCACCTAAGGTATATTTTATTATGTCATGCCATTTTTCTATCTTCTAGTTATGTGATCCCTGAAAAAGAAAGTAATTTACTAAAGCTATACATATATTCGTACAGATTTTCTTTTAAATAAATTGTAAAGCAAATTATTAAAATTCAAATCAAATCTTTAATCTAAGCGAAGGAACATCTATATGTCTTAAAGAAAAGAGCTCTCTATGATATTCTTAGTAAGACTTAGAATTCAGCTGCAAAAATATATGTGAAAGTCTTGAAGGAAGTAAGTTCAGAAAACCGGAAATTATAAAGACATTTAGTTTAGAATATTGATTATTAAAGTTAAATATACCAAACCATTTTTTTCTGGTATCCCTTCTTATGTCTACCGTCTTCCTAAAACTTAACAGTTTTAATAATTGAATAGCTTATCTGAAATATAAATATATATTCATAAACAATATGAAATTAAGAAACTATGTGATAACCGAAAAGAAGATGCCAATGGATTCCTGTTTGAATGAAACATATCCAGATATTCCACATCATTATCCGAAAGAAAATTCTTGATTTTCCGGCATACATTTTAATCATGAAAGTCAGTGAAGTGAAGACCTGGAAAGTCTTCCAATATACTTCAAACCACTCTGTATATCAGTAAAATGGAATGGCAAATGATTTGGCCGATGAAAAAAAAAAAAGCTAATTTTTTGTTACATGAAGGGCCCAGATAATTCTTTGGAGCGTAGCTATTATAAATGCAAATATATTATAGGCTCGTATGTCATATAAGAGTTCATAGTGTTAGTCAATCTCAGGAGATATCTTTGGAAAAAGAATTTGTTGTAAACATGATTAATATTTCTTCTGTCACACTAAACACAGTATATTATTGCATATACTGTATGTACTATATACATTGTTTTTTTTATTATTATTTATTTACTAAGCTTCATGAAATATTACTTTATCATCTAATAAAGAAAATAAGGATTTCATTTGACATTTTACAAAAATAAATGAATGTGCCATTATCTAATAATATTATTTCTTTCGCAACATGTTAGTCATTATATTAGGTGAAATCTAGATATTATCGAACACAATCTGATGAATTATTAGACTCAGGATATTTTAGAGTCACATCTATATAAAATAAAATATACATGAAACTTACAGTTAATATTTCATCATTTGTTACATAATGCTTTTGCTCTATACATTTTTTGTTGACACACCAATAGCTCAAAACTAACGTGAAAACGTATTTTTTGCTTGCTTGTATAAAATAAGAATTGCATAACATATGAGAGATCCTAGACGGGCAAGGAAAGGATATTCACAAAAATGAAAGGGTCACTGTTATACTAATTATGACTAGAATTGGAGGAATATAAAGCACATTTGTACGATTTCGAATTATAATAGGTAACCAAGATATCTTAGATTGTTTGGGTGCTCTAAAACTTAAGAGTAGCTGGAAATATAAAATCATTCTTAACTATTTTGAGGCCAAAAGATATGATCATATATGATATATAATGTCTTCAATAGGGCATGCTAAGTTGCTGAGATACTCAATTTTATCTAGGACACGACCTTATACTAAGCATTTAAATTATGGAAAAAAGAGGACTCGTGAAGGGCAGCCCCCCCCCCAAAAAAAAAAAAAAAAAATTGCACTCTTCGTATTACAGTTCATATACAATAGACGTAGTTTTTATTTTAAATAAATTGTAAAGCAAATTATTAAAATTCAAATCAAATCTTTAATCTAAGCGAAGGAACATCTATATGTCTTAAAGAAAAGAGCACTGTATGATATTATCAGTAAGACGTAGAATTTAATTGCAAACATATATAAGGAAGTTTTGAAGGAAGTAATTTCACGAAACCAGATATCGATTTTTACGGAAATTAAAAATGATTTTAGGTTAGAATATTGAATATGAAAAATAAATGTATCAAATCCTTTTTTTTCTTCT
>NW_027168488.1:50000-55000 GCF_036898095.1 Palaemon carinicauda | reverse complement strand
GCCTTAGTATACTTTCTCATACTCCCGGTTGCTTTCTTTTCCTCGGAGAAGGTATGCAATCCCTTTCCCTCTGTTTAAGCCTTGGGCTTATCCCTAAGTGGTTTATCTGAATTAACTTTCGATAAAACTATACTGGGGTGTTACTGTACCTTCCTGTTCCAGTAAGTCTGGTTTCAGAGAGGGACAGAACAACAGAGTTTTTAGTCTGAGTCTGTGTTTGTCTGGCTTGGGGTAGAGTCTCCCTCGCTGGCTTGACACAGACATAGGAGGCTTAGCCTCCTTAGGTCACTACCGAAGGTTTCTGTACGAAATTATTCCTTCTTTTGTGATCTAGCAGACTAGTCCTTGTTGCTGTTCTCGGTGGGAGGATAAGATCCTTTCCCTGGGAGTAGCAGCACCTTCCTTGCTTTGGTTCTTTGGGAGCTGGCAAGTATTGCTGGCCTCCCTCCTTGGATCTCCCTTAGGCTAAGATGAGTTTTCTTGGCTGCGGGTGATTCTTCACTAAAGCAAGGTTGGTAGGACCCTCTTTTGTCCCTTCCCCCTCTATCTCCGTAATGGCCTAGCCATTACAGTACTGTACGTCATTCTACATCTGGGCCTAGGATAGGTTAGGATGTGGAATTGACTCAGTCCCTTGCCGGCCGGCAGAGTCTGCCGGCCGGCAAGGGTCTTCTGCTTTGAGTGCTGCCCGGACCTCCCTTGGTCCCTCATCCATGCCTTATGAGGCCGGCAGCCGGGCAGTCGTAGTCCTCTGGTTCTTTTGCTGCTGGCTGGCATCGGTTGTTTACCTTTGCCGGCCGGCTAATGTCAGCCCTTGTCTGCTGGTCGCTAGGAGCAGTGGCCGGCAGCCGGGTGCTACCTTGTGTAGCCGACATTGGCTGTTGCCGGCCGGCAGTTACTGCCGGCCGGCACATGCATTTGAACCAGCGTTCTGCCGCCTTATAGCTGTTAAGTAGTATACTTTAAAGCTAGTTATGGTGTGTGCCGGCCGGCACTTGCCGGCCGGCACATAACCTTCTATACTGTACCAGTATTCTTCAGTATAACATATACTGTAGGAAGAAAACTATAGTATAAGTTTTGGCACAGCACTGTGTGTTCTAACACTTTTGTGTTGTCTTGCACAGCCCTTTGCTGTTGCCTTACAGATAAGAAAGTGAGTTCTTTCTTGTCTATTATCCGGGATTTTAAAATCATTGCTTAGGTGTGAGCTCCACCTGTTTCCTCTGGAAACTTCTCATTGGTTATTCTAGAAGAGATTAACCATATGATTTTATTATCTGGAAGGCTGCAACAATTGGTTGTGGGGGGAAAACACAAGTGTGTGTCTTTCCTTTCTGATTTGTTATGCTAAACTGTGCATATCCAGTGATACATAGTTCACTTGATACTCATGGAAATTTCTTCTCTTTACAGGAGGTACGTCCGAAGTGCGGAAGTGCTTTCTGCAACGTCCGCAGTAAGAACTTCTGCGGACATGAGTTATGTAGGAGGCACGCAGCATGCGCTGTCTCCAAAGGTGATCTCCGGTATTGGGACCCCCAGGTATGTACCGTGTGCTCTAACCTGATTACTGAGGCTTTTGATTCCCCTAGAACAGCGGAATCAAGGGATATAGCTAGGGAGAAGCTTCGCACCTGGGTAAGGGGCTTCCAGAAGAACACCTCTGGACCTTATCTTCCAAGTGAGAAGATGAGGGCTTACCTTTTCCCTAGGGCATCAGTTGATGCAGTGATTCCCCAGCCTCAAGAGGAGATCCCCCTAGTTCAGATCCAGGTGGATGCTGAAGTGGCGGTCGCCTTGCAAGACATCCAGTTGGACGACAGGATGTCAGACGTGTCCGAGCGTCTGGAGGAAGACCTCCTGGCAGGAGGCCAGGATGAAGATCAAGCCCCAGACATTGTAGAGGAAGAAGCCGACGAGGTGTCGGCTGCTCCGGTTCTGATCCCTGAACTTATTCCCTCAACATCGTCCGCTCTCCCAGTAGAGCTGTGACAGGCCCTCTCCTCCATTGTTGGAATGATCCAACAAATGCAGAAGGAGAATATGGAGAAGGCCGCTGCAATGGAACTGCAGATGCAGAAGCTTGCAGCATCACGTGGGCCCCAGAAAAGGCTCAATGTGAAAGACCTTCCCTTGTGCTCAGATGCTAACCCGTGGAGATATGCTGAGCACATGCCGATGACGACTGGAAAGATCGTCATGTCGGATAAACTGGGTTCAGTTCCCCTTGAGGAGGTGGAATTCTGGCCCAGCAAAGGGTCATATCCGGACTGTTATGTCCGGTTGAGGAAGGAACCAGCTTCAAAGGAGGAGACAGAGCCGAAGGAGGTCATAGTGATGGACCATGCTAAGGCTCAAGCTTTGCTTTCATCTTCGATGAAAGAGAGGGGCTTCACAAACTCAAAGGTAGCTGCATTGAGTAAGAAGCTCCCTTCCTTTGTGTCCTCTCCTGCTAGAGCCTTCCCCTTTTTGCAGAAAGGGTTTGCGGCTGTATTAAAAGCAGTCGAGGCTGGCAAGCCTTGCCCCTCCCTGGAGGAGTGTAAACCCTTGTCGCTGGTCCTACCCATGGACCACAAGGACTGGAAGGACGTCCATCTTACCTTCTCAGTCGGGAAGTTGGAGGCTGATATTGCCGGACGTCAGTTCGGTGAGAACCTCCCTTAGCTGTCTGACTTTCTTTTGCGGAGAGAGCTCGAGACAAAAGAAAGACTGGCTGCCTCTATGTCTCTTCAGACCACTCTTGAGACGATGGCAAGTGACCCCAAGGTCCATGAAATGTTCATGGTAGTGGCCAAGACTCATCTGGCCACAGTGACGAAGGATCTTTACAGCTTCGTCAGGGCGAGTAGAGCTTGTAGGGAGTTCGTGTTCACCTCGGCTTCGGGGAGGCACGAGCCAAGGAAACTAATCTCCTCCAACATTTGGGGCAAAGACCTTTTCCCTAGCAAATTGGTCAAACAAGTTGTGGATAAGGCCGCCACGGAGAATAGAAATCTTCTCCAGAAGTGGGGCCTGTCTATCAAGAGAAAGTCTTCCCCGGATGAGGGTCCCCAACCAAAGAGGAAGACTAAAAGAACTAGGCTACCGTCTCGGCCAGCCAAGCCAGTTGAACAGCAACAGCAACAGCAATTGCCGATGCCTTCAGTGCCCCAGGTGGTGGCACAAACCCCGACCACTTTCCAGTGGGTACCCCAGGCCGTGTCGACACAGTCCCTGGCATTCAACCCAACGTTCGAAGGGCAGTCAACTTCCTTTCGAGCAAAGCCTAGAGGAACAGCCAGAGGCTCGTCTAGGCGCCCCTCAAGGGGAAGGGGATTCAGGGGTGGTCGCGGTCAGGGAGGCAAGACCTCTGGACAACAGTCCAAGTGAGGTGATACCGGTAGGAGGGAGACTTCAGAATTTTCGGGATCGGTGGACCTTCGATCCCTGGGCCCACAGCCTACTCAAGAATGGACTGGGCTGGAGCTGGTACAGCACTCCACCCCCGTGCCCTCGGTTTTTCCAACACTCCACCCCCGTTCTGGAGGAGTACGTTCAAGAACTGTTGGAGAAAAAAGTGATCCGAAGGGTGAAGTCCATCAACTCCAAGGGAGGCTGTTTTGTGTTCCCAAGAAAGACTCGGAAAAGCTCAGAGTCATTCTGGACTTGTCGCCACTCAACAAGTTCATAGTGAATTGCAAGTTCAAGATGCTAACACTGCAACACATAAGGACCTTACTGCCCAAGAGGGCATATTCCGTCTCCATAGATTTGTCAGACGCCTATTGGCACGTTCCAATCAACCGTCGACTCTCCCCCTACCTAGGGTTCAAGCTACAACGAAGACTATATGCCTTCAGAGCCATGCCATTCGGGCTAAATATAGCCCCAAGGATTTTCACGAAGCTTGCGAGCGTAGCTCTCAAACAATTACGCCTAAAGGGAATTCAGGTAGTACCCTACCTGGACAACTGGCTGGTGTAGGCAGCATTCGAGACAGAATACTTGCAAGCTTCCAGTCAAGTGATCCAGTTCCTAGAGTATCTAGGCTTCAAGATCAACAGAAAAAAGTCTCGACTTTCTCCATCTCAAAAGTTCCAGTGGCTGGGAATCCACTGGGACCTAATGTCACACTGTTTCTCCATCCCGGCGAAGAAAGGGAAGGAGATAGCGGGTGCTGTCAAGAGACTTCTAGATTCCGAAAGGATATCAAGACGTGAACAGGAGAGGGTACTGGGCTCTCTCCAGTTTGCTTCAGTGACAGACCCAGTGCTAAAAGCACAGCTAAAGGATGCAACCGGAGTTTGGAGAAGTTATGCATCAAACGCGCGAAGAGATCTGAGAAGACCAGTTCCGCTTCGGCTACGTACTCTTCTCAGGCCTTGGTCCCAAGCCAGACATCTAAAGAAGTCGGTTCTTCTTCAGCCACCTCCCCCGTCGGTGACGATTCACTCAGACGCCTCGAAGGAGGGATGGGGAGGTCACTCTCATCGGAAAAAAGTCCAGGGGACTTGGTCCAAGCTATTCAAGACCTTTCACATAAACTTTCTAGAAGCTATGGCAGTGCTCCTTACCTTAAAGAAAGTCTCCCCGCGTCACTCGATCCACATAAGGTTGGTGATGGACAGCGAGGTAGTTGAGATGCTTGAATCGACAAGGATCGAGGTCACCACCTCTCAACCAGGTGATGTTGGCCATCTTCCGATTGGCAGAAAAGAAGAAGTGGTACCTGTTGGCAGTTCACCTTCAAGGAGTCCGCAATGTGACAGCGGACGCTCTATCCAGGTTCACACCGATGGAGTCGGAATGGTCCTTAGACGCAGGATCATTCTCCTTCATTCTGAATCAAGTCCCAGAACTGCAAATAGACCTCTTTGCGACGAAAGACAACAAGAAGTTGCCCCTGTACGTGTCCCCGTACGAGGACCCCTTAGCGGAAGCAGTGGACGCGATGTCCCTCGACTGGAACAGATGGTCCAGGATTTATCTGTTCCCTCCTCACAACCTTCTGTTGAGGG
>NW_027168486.1:40000-42500 GCF_036898095.1 Palaemon carinicauda | reverse complement strand
TTATTATTATTACTATTATTATTATTATTATTATTATTATTATTATTATTATTATTATTATTATTATTATTATTATTATTGTTGTTGTTGTTTTTATTATTATCAAAATTATTAATACTATTATTATCATTATTATTATTATTATTATTATTATTATTACTATTACTATTATTATTATTGTTATTATTATTATTATCATTATTATCATTATTATTATTATTAATATTATTATTATTATTATTATTATTATTATTATTATTATTGAACGATCCGGGACCCATTCATACAGAAGAAACCTTCTCCAACGCCAACTCCAGCAGAAGAAGGCCCTTAAGGACGAGCTCCACCCCCTTCGGGTCCACCTTGACGATGAATGGGCCAGCTTGAGGGATGGAGGAGAAGACCAGCCCGCTACTGGCGTCCCATTCGAGGTTGACAGCGACCCCAAGGACGAGGACGCCCCTGATGACGACGCCCCTGATGACGACACCCATGGTGATCGACGCCCCGATATCGACAACCCCAACCATGAAGAGGACCTTGGAGGTGGCTTGAGCTACCCCAACAACATCATCCATGCCCTACAAGTCCTTCAGGAGAAGGACTTGAAGAAGAGGAGGAGGACCATCTTGAAAAAGCTGGTCACCCTTAATGGTGGAAAGCTGCGGATCCCAGAGGTCCGCCATTAATACATTAACATCTCCAGCTACGTCCCTACGCCAGCACAGGAGCAGATTCTCAAGATGGGCCTCACCTGCCACTTCATCACCCGACCGAGACCTACTGATAAACGCCTGGAGATGGAATTACCTAGATTCTATCCTCAACCTCCAAGAACGGGGTGCCCTCCGGACGACTGACGCCCTTGAGCCGCTTCTGCTCGCCGTTGTCCTTACTGATAGGGGCATGTACAGCAGCGGCATCGTCTCTAAGGAGATGAGAACTGCTGCTAAAGAGCTCAAACGAGTTGCTGAGGTTACCGTCCATCGGGCCGACAAGACAGCTGCCTTTGTACTCATCAACACCCTCGAGTACCACGAGAAAATGGACGCCATCCTCGCCGACCTGACCAAATTTGAGCGACTCACGAGCAACCCTGTTGAAGAAATCAAGAGGGAAGCAAATCGTACCATCGAGGCCATTAATGCTGCAACTAACGCCGTACACCTACCCATGATTTCGGGGGATTATGGACCTGGTTACCTCTACGGCAATGTTAAAACCCACAAACAAGGCAACCCACTCCGACCTATCATCAACCAATGCCCTACGCCTACATATCAGCTGGCCAAGAAACTGAACACGATTTTGACGCCATATGTCCCCGACTGCCACTGTGTGGCCTCCTCTGCCGAATTCGTAGAGAGGATCAAGGACGTCCGCGGCGAGGGGGTCATAGCATCGATGGATGTCGAATCTTTGTTCACTAATGTCCCTGTCGATGAAACCATCGACCTTATCGCCGATAGAGTTTACAGGGACGAGACGACTCCTGAATTAATTATCCCAGAGTAAGCCCTTCGGACCCTCCTTGCCATTTGCACTAAAAGGGCCCCCTTTACTACTAATCGTGGGCACTTGTACTTACAAAAGGATGGCGTGGCGATGGGCTCGCCCTTGGGCGTACTCTTTGCTAACTTCTACATGGGAGTAGTAGAGGAGAGGGTATTCTCCCAACTCGAGTGCCCCCTCGTTTACTTCCGTTATATTGACGACACTTTCATCAAAGCTACTTCCACCGAAGCCATCGAAAATCTAAGGAGGACCTTTGAGGACAACAGCGTCCTCCACTTCACCCTTGAGAACAGCATTGACAATAGCCTCCCGTTCCTGGACGTCTTGATTTCTTCCACCAACGAGGGATTCCAGACCACTGTCTACACCAAGCCCACAAATCTCGGCATGTGTCTAAATGGCGAAAGTGAATTTCCTGCCCGCTACAGGGCCTCGACCATCAAGGCCTTTGTACGCAGGGCCTTGTCTCACTGCTCGACATGGACTGACACTCAAAAGGAGCTGGAAAGGGTCTCACAGGTCCTCATCAACAACGGCTACAGCAACAAGCAAGTCCAGCGTGAAGTGAGGACAGTTATAGACAAGTGGTATGGGTCCCCTTTGGTGGAAGGGTCTGACAGCCCCAGCCAGGGGTCCGACAAAACTACAGTTAGGTCCGACACCTCCACCAACGGATCTAGAGACATCAAACTTTACTACAAAGGCCTCATGCACGCCGAATATCAGCGGGATGAGAAGGCCATTAAAGACATCCTCAATAACAACGTTTCACCCACTGATGAGATCACGAAAGTGAAACTCATCATCTATTACCAGACTGAAAAAACCCGCAACTTGATCATGAGGAACAATCCAGCGCCCCTGATAACGACCCTCTGAAGAAGACAAATGTAGTCTACTCTTACCAATGCCCAGTCCGAGGATGCCCCGGCAAATACATAGGTATGACTACCATGAAACTTTCGAGGAGGATCTCGTGCCACGT
>NW_027168486.1:20000-22500 GCF_036898095.1 Palaemon carinicauda | reverse complement strand
CAGCAGAAGAAGGCCCTTAAGGACGAGCTCCACCCCCTTCGGGTCCACCTTGACGATGAATGGACCAGCTTGAGGGATGGAGGAGAAGCCCAGCCCGCTACTGGCGTCCCATTCGAGGTTGACAGCGACCCCAAGGACGAGGACGCCCCTGATGACGACGCCCCTGATGACGACACCCATGGTGATCGACGCCCCGATATCGACAACCCTAACCATGAAGAGGACCTTGGAGGTGGCTTGAGCTACCCCAACAACATCATCCATGCCCTACAAGTCCTTCAGGAGAAGGACTTGAAGAAGAGGAGGAGGACCATCTTGAAGAAGCTGGTCACCCTTAATGGTGGAAAGCTGCGGATCCCAGAGGTCCGCCATTAATACTTTAACATCTCCAGCTACGTCCCTACGCCAGCACAGGAGCAGATTCTCAAGATGGGCCTCACCTGCCACTTCATCACCCGACCGAGACCTACTGATAAACGCCTGGAGATGGAATTACCTAGATTCTATCCTCAACCTCCAAGAACGGGGTGCCCTCCGGACGACTGACGCCCTTGAGCCGCTTCTGCTCGCCGTTGTCCTTACTGATAGGGGCATGTACAGCAGCGGCATCGTCTCTAAGGAGATGAGAACTGCTGCTAAAGAGCTCAAACGAGTTGCTGAGGTTACCGTCCATCGGGCCGACAAGACAGCTGCCTTTGTACTCATCAACACCCTCGAGTACCACGAGAAAATGGACGCCATCCTCGCCGACCTGACCAAATTCAAGCGCCTCACGAGCAACCCTGTTGAAGAAATCAAGAGGGAAGCAAATCGTACCATCGAGGCCATTAATGCTGCACCTAACGCCGTACACCTACCCATGATTTCGGGGGATTATGGACCTGGTTACCTCTACGGCAATGTTAAAACCCACAAACAAGGCAACCCACTCCGACCTATCATCAACCAATGCCCTACGCCTACATACCAGCTGGCCAAGAAACTGAACACGATTTTGACGCCATATGTCCCCGACTGCCACTGTGTGGCCTCCTCTGCCGAATTCGTAGAGAGGATCAAGGACGTCCGCGGCGAGGGGGTCATAGCATCGATGGATGTCGAATCTTTGTTCACTAATGTCCCTGTCGATGAAACCATCGACCTTATCGCCGATAGAGTTTGCAGGGACGAGACGACTCCTGAATTAATTATCCCAGAGTAAGCCCTTCGGACCCTCCTTGCCATTTGCACTAAAAGGGCCCCCTTTACTACTAATCGTGGGCACTTGTACTTACAAAAGGATGGCGTGGCGATGGGCTCGCCCTTGGGCGTACTCTTTGCTAACTTTTACATGGGAGTAGTAGAGGAGAGGGTATTCTCCCAACTCGAGTGCCCCCTCGTTTACTTCCGTTATATTGACGACACTTTCATCAAAGCTACTTCCACCGAAGCCATCGAAAATCTAAGGAGGACCTTTGAGGACAACAGCGTCCTCCACTTCACCCTTGAGAACAACATTGACAATAGCCTCCCGTTCCTGGACGTCTTGATTTCTTCCACCAACGAGGGATTCCAGACCACTGTCTACACCAAGCCCACAAATCTCGGCATGTGTCTAAATGGCGAAAGTGAATTTCCTGCCCGCTACAGGGCCTCGACCATCAAGGCCTTTGTACGCAGGGCCTTGTCTCACTGCTCGACATGGACTGACACTCAAAAGGAGCTGGAAAGGGTCTCACAGGTCCTCATCAACAACGGCTACAGCAACAAGCAAGTCCAGCGTGAAGTGAGGACAGTTATAGACAAGTGGTATGGGTCCCCTTTGGTGGAAGGGTCTGACAGCCCCAGCCAGGGGTCCGACAAAACTACAGTTAGGTCCGACACCTCCACCAACGGATCTAGAGACATCAAACTTTACTACAAAGGCCTCATGCACGCCGAATATCAGCGGGATGAGAAGGCCATTAAAGACATCATCAATAACAACGTTTCACCCACTGATGAGATCACGAAAGTGAAACTCATCATCTATTACCAGACTGAAAAAACCCGCAACTTGATCATGAGGAACAATCCAGCGCCCCCTGATAACGACTCTCTGAAGAAGACAAATGTAGTCTACTCTTACCAATGCCCAGTCCGAGGATGCCCCGGCAAATACATAGGTATGACTACCATGAAACTTTCGAAGAGGATCTCGTGCCACGTTCAGCAAGGTGCTGTCAGAAATCATGCTCTACAGCGACATAACTCCCAAATTAGCCGGGCAGACATCGTCGCCAATACCAAAATTATCGGCAGAGCCACGGACAGCAGGCGCTTACGAATTTTGGAAGCTTTGTTAATCCAGAAAGAGAAACCAGCGTTGAATACGACTCAAGAAATGTTCCTCCTACCATCCTGTCGACGTACCAACGCTAGGAACCAAGAACAAGACCCCCAGGATGATGACAACCCCGATCCTGACACCCCTACAAATGGAGAAATCGTCTGGCCGAATGCTGATTTTGACGGCGAACAT
>NW_027168484.1:62500-67500 GCF_036898095.1 Palaemon carinicauda | reverse complement strand
TTGAGTAAATTGTTGACAAACTACATTGACGGGTCTGGAATCTCTCAATGCTCTTGCTACCATTATTATTGTCACTCAAAAGCTAATTACGAGACAAAGAAACCTTTATCTTCTAAGATATTAATGATGTTATTAATGACATAATTTAGCCCAAACGCAATGAACTTCCCTAATTGCACAAGGAATGAATACTCATTATAATATTAGCTGGCAACTCGACTAATAAGTAAACAATTAGTCTGGTTAGTTTTAAGTGATTCATCTTTCATTATTAATTGACATACAGGTTGTGGCCTTATGGGTAACGTCTCTGAATGGTGATCGCCAGACGTGGGTTCGAATCCCCGCTGAAACGCGTTAGGTCATTTGGTCGCTTCAACCTCACCATCCTTGCGAGCTAAGGATGGATCGACATACAGGTTGTGGCCATATGGGTAACGTCTCTGAATGGTGATCGCCAGACAGGGGTTCGAATCCCGCTCAAACTCTAGTTCCTTTGGTCGCTTCAACCTCACCATCCTTGCGAGCTAAGGATGGGAGGTTGGGGAGCCTATAGGTCTACCTGCTGAGTAATCAGTGGCCATTACCTGGCCTCCCTGGTCCTAGCTTGTGTGGAGAGGGGGCTTGGTGATCACCAGACTCTTTAGTTCCTTTGGTCGCTTCAACCCTCATCATCCTTGCGAGCTAGGATGGGAGGTTTGGGAGCATATAGGTCTACCTGCTGAGTAATCAGCATCCATTACCTGGCCCTCCCTGGGTCCTAGCTTGTGTGGAGAGGGGGCTTGGTGATCACCAGACTCGTTAGTTCCTTTTGTCGCTTCAACCTCATCATCCTTGCGAGCTAAGGATGGGGGCTTTGGGGGAGCCTATAGATCTACCTGCTGAGTCATCAACTGCCATTGCCTGGCATTCCCTGGTCCTATCTTCAGTGGAGAGAGGGCTTAGGCGCTGATCATATGATATAATGGTCAGTCTCTAGAGCATTGTTCTGCTTCCTAGGGCAGTGTCGCTGTCCCCTTGCCTCTGCCATTCAATGAGCGGCCTTTAATTAATTGATGATACAAACTGCACTTCCATAAAGATGAGTTGGCTCAACAAGTATGTTTATACTGTGTTGTAAGAGATGGAAATAACTATATATGTTATTAAATATGTAAATAAGGACATGAATAGCATAACTATTATATAATTTAAGTAATAGTAAAGAAATTAATGATAGAATTTGCTATTGAAGATAAAAATTCAAGATAGCTTCTTACTTTCCTCCATCAATAAAAAAAAAAAACAAGACATTTCAGAAGACATATAGAAAAAGCCTTTTCATAAACAATCGAATGAAAACAAAAGATAAAAGAAAACATTGAAAAAAAAAACAGAAATCCCAAATCAGACTTAAAAAAAAAGTTCCCAACTCAAAGGAATAAAAAAAGGAAAAACTGATTTCAAATCACAAGTGGATGTTTTGACATACAATTCGCGGGGAGTGAAAGGTGTAGGGGGAGGGGCTTGGTGGAGAGGGAGGGGGCTTGGTGGAGGGGGAGGGGCTTGGTGGAGGGGGAGGGGCTTGGTGGAGGGGGAGGGGCCTTGGAGGAGAGGGGGGTGGGAAGGGAGATGTAGGAAGACCCTTGGAGGGAAGGATGGGAAAAATAACAAGTTCGTCACAGCTTTTCTAAAAGGTCAACAACTCACAGAATGGATGGCCAAACTAAACTAAAAATGGCTACAATCGATTCTAAAACGAGAGTGGGCGGAGCTTGTACAACAGGATATAATAATACCAACAATAAAAAGAAAGAGCTTAAATGATAATCTAAAAGGGGAAGCAGAATTAATGAAGTTATTTGGGCCCCCAGGAAAAGGGGTAGAAAATAAGAGCGAAATATCAAAACAGGTTGAAATATCAGAGGGAAGTCAAAGCAGACGGGATGGTAAACAATGGCGAGAGTCTAATGATATAGGGAAAATGAGTGGAAAAACAATACAGCTAGTGGATGAAAAACTCAAAAATAGTAACGCAACAAAATGACATTGAAACTTCATACAAAAATCACTATCAATTAGCCAAAACAAACTTAGACAACTAAGAAGTGCTAAAGGGGTTGGAGCTGAAGGATTATGGGGTGGAGCTAAAGAATTATAAGGTGGAGCTAAAGGATTTGGAGGCAGATCTAAAGGATTAGAAGGTGATGCTAAATGAATGGGAAGAACTATATTATCCGGTGGCAATGCTAAATGATTAGGTAATAAAGGGGGTGGAACTAAATGATTAGGAGGAGCTAAAGGACCATTAGGTACATCTAAAGATTAGGAAGGTGCGACTCAATGATTAGAAAGGGCAGCTAAATTATCTGACGGCGTAACTAAACGATAAGGAGGAGGAGCTAAGGTATCAGAAGGCGGAGCTAATTGATTTTAAGGCAGAGCTAATAGATTAAAAGGTGGAGCTAAAGTATCAAAAGTGGAGCTATAGGATAAAAAACAGAGCTAAAGGATCAGAAGGGTGAGCTAAAGGATCAAAAGGTGGAAACTACAGGATTAGAAGGCGGAGCTAAAGGATCAAAGGGGCGGAGCTAAGGGATCAGAAGGCGGAGCTAATGGATTTGAAGGCTGAGTTAAATAATCAGAAGGCGGAGCTAAGGGATCAGAAGGTGGAGCTAAGGGATCAGAAGGTGGAGCTAAAGGATCAGAAGGTGGAGCTAAAGGATCAGAAGGTGGAGCTAAGGGATCCGAAGGCGGAGCTAAAGTATCAAAAGGCAGAGATAAGGGTTTAGAAGGCGGAGTTAAAAGGATCAGAAGGCAGAGCTTAGAGTATCAAAAGGCGGAGATAAGGGTTTAGAAGGCGGAGTTAGAGGATCAGAAGGCAGAGCAGAAGGATCAAAAGTCGGAGATAAGGGTTTAGAAGGCGGAGTTAAAGGATCAGAAGGCAGAGCTAAAGTATCAAAAGGCGGAGATAAGGGTTTAGAAGGCGGAGCTAAAGGATCAGAAGGCGGAGTCTATGAATGAAGACAGGGTGAAAGAAACTTCAACAACTGTAGAATGCAGTAAAACCAGACACAGCTAAAATACAGACAGATTAAGCAAACTTGAACAGTATATGAGGGAAAGGGGAGAAACACCGTAAAAAAATAATGGGAAAAAGGCAGCAAGGGGAAATAATAAGGGAAAACCCCTGAGGGCTATGACGTAGGGGAACCGATAAACCAGAGGTTGAGTATTAAGACGGGAGGTAAATGAAAAGGAAATGGTGTTTATTACCGCGGAGAAGGGGATGAGGAGGACGCTCTGTGAGAGAGAGAGAGAGAGAGAGTGAGAGAGACAGACAGACAGAGAGAGAGAGAGAGAGATTTGTTATCTTTTTTACTCATAAATGTTAAATAACTCCTGAAGGAGAGAGAGAGAGAGAGAGAGAGAGAGGAGAGAGAGAGAGAGAGAGGGTTAATAGATTTTCTATGCATAGGTGTGTTAATCAAACTCTTCATGGAGAGAGAGAGAGAGAGAGAGAGAGGTTAATAGATTTTCTATGCATAGGTGTTAATCAACTCTTCATGGAGAGAGAGAGAGAGAGAGAGAGAGAGAGAGAGAGAGAGGTTAATAGAGATTTTCTATGCATAGGTGTTAATCAACTCTTCATGGAGAGAGAGAGAGAGAGGAGAGAGAGAGAGAGAGAGAGGTTAATAGATTTTCTATGCATAGGTGTTAATCAACTCTTCATGGAGGAGAGAGAGAGAGAGAGAGAGAGAGAGAGAGAGAGGTTAATAGATTTTTCTATGCATAGGTGTTAATCAACTCTTCATGGAGAGAGAGAGAGAGAGAGAGAGAGAGAGAGGTTAATAGATTTTCTATGCATAGGTGTTAATCAACTCTCCATGGAGAGAGAGAGAGAGAGAGAGAGAGAGAGAGATTAATAGATTTTCTATGCATAGGTGTTAATCAACTCTCCATGGAGAGAGAGAGAGAGAGAGAGAGAGAGAGAGAGGTTAATAGATTTTCTATGCATAGGTGTTAATCAACTCTTCATGGAGAGAGAGAGAGAGAGAGAGAGAGAGAGAGAGAGAGAGAGAGAGAGGGCACAGGGTGGTCTTCAGTAATGAGTCCATTGTCACCACTCTGAGGAAAGATTATTATTCTGGTTGAAGCTCCTGTCTGGAATGATCTGGGAATAATTGGAATAAGCCTTTATTCAAATGTTGACATAAACATGAGTTTTATATAGATATACAAAAGGGGTATCCATTGTGGTAATGCAAGAGAGGGTTGGGATGGTTTAGTCCTGTTCTTATAGGCGTTATGAACAATGGTGCTTTTGTTTGGCACACTTTGGGTAGAGGAAAATGGTAGGCCCGGGTTCGAGGACGGTAATTTTGAACTAGAGTGTGTGTATATATATATATATATATATATACACACATATATATATATAAAAACAGAGATAGTAATCTACTGATCGAAACACCTCTCTCTCTCTCTCTCTCTCTCTCTCTCTTCTCATGTGTTTAAGACAGATATATCAGTAAGAATATTAAGTTATATTTCGATATGTTTTTCCAAATTCCAATTAAAAAAAAAATCGTAAATTCATATAATTTTAATTTTAATTTGAAATATGAACAAATTGATTATGCAAAATAAAGTCTTTATACGATTGAATAAAATTCTCTTTTAGATCAATCTCTCTTTCCCAAATCGTAAAAAACTATTCATTTATTGCTTCGCCTATTCTTCTCCCCCCATCCTAATCTCTCTCTCTCTCTCTCTCTCTCTCTCTCTATCTCCTCTCTCTCTTCTCTCTCTCTCTCCAAGACAAGGAAGCCCAGCTGACAAAGAGACATATTTGCAGCCAAAAGCATTTTCCAACCTTAAGCTGATTTCCTGGGGGTTCCCAGAACCCCTACCCCCCCCCCCCCCCCCACCGTACTCCCAAAACCCATTCTCCCTCTCAGTTTCAATATTGCTTCATATTCCAATTTATAAATGTACTTATCTTATCAGCAAATATATAT